>NC_056726.1:1172559027-1172644027 GCF_019279795.1 Protopterus annectens | reverse complement strand
TTGGGAAAAGTCCTCTTAAAAGACCTTGGTGCCCTCTGTGGTGTTTATGATGGCACCAAGTCTGCAGTCATCAATTACATTAGCTTAGACTTCTGAGAAATAAAAGCCAAAAAAGGGTGGTCTAAGGACCGAACCAAGGCCTACAGTACTAGCAACAGGCCTTTTGAAAGAGGTAGAGTCTCCCACCAAAACTTCCTCAGTAATATTTGTGAGCCAATTTGTTATCCAAATAAATTATATAGGGATTGGCAATACCTGAGAGTGGTAGGGTGTCAAATGCCTTTGCAAGGTCCAGATATGTGGGCTGCACTATTTTGCCCTTATCCATTGCTTCAGTAATTTTTTTGAAGAAGTCAACCAGATTTTATAGGCAGGACCTACTACTGACAAATCCAAATTGGGCTGACTTGAGAGTCTGTAGTTTAGCTATACTCTTGTTTATTAATTCAATAATGTTCCATACCTTACAGGTAAGACTGGTCAGGGTTATGGACCTATAATTACCCAGGTGCACTCAAGCACCACCTTTGTGCAGGGGAAAGACTGCAGCTGCCCCCATTCATCCAGTACAAGGCCTTTTTAAGGCTGATATTGAATAACTTCTGCAAGGGAATAAGACAAGTCATGATTCAGGCTGATCAATAGACAGTATGGTGTGTTATTTGGCACCATAGATATAGGGTTCTTGGCCTCAGATAGCATCTTAAAAAATTATTTTTGGGAGATTTGGGGGGATGTAGGTGTGGGTATGTGATCTAAGGATACTGAAGTACTGCATGGGAGATGAGTGAGAAATTTGAGATAAATTTGTCCACTAGTAGATTTGCTTTACCTTCTGGATCCAATTATGTGATGCCATTTACTGTTAGCTCTGCACAGTGCTGGGCATTGTGTCTGAGATTTCTAGCATAATTAAGGACGGCTTTATGGTTGGCCTCCACCTGTGTCTATTTTTATCTCATATCTGGCTTTGGAAGATCGGGGTCCAGAGTTCCTTGTTTAATTTAGCATGGGCATTTTTGACATCTTGAGAATTAGAATTATTTTTGAGTGCCATGATTTTTTTTAATATAAAGCCTGTATATATTTGGGTTCTACCATGGGGGTTATTTCTGAATTTGGTGTCATATTAATTTCTGAGAGAGCTGGATGCATCTATGCAGCTGTTTATATGTGCATGTTATCTGACAGTGAAAGATTATGTACAAGCAGTGGGGTCATCAAGATGGAAGGTGCTTATGAATTTAGCCAGGTCATCACTCAGTTTTAGCTGATTAGCCTTCACATAATCTTGGAATACTGAGGTACTGGATGATGCTTCAGGTTTTAGTTTTAGGGGGGATATGATTGACTTGTGGCCTGATTTGATCAGGGAGGAAGTTACAATTAGTGTGGAGCAAAGCTTCTCCATACTGGTAACGACCAAGTTCAGGATTTTATTGGCCCTGATTGGAGTGCAGACTAACTGGCCCAGGGAGTTTGTCTTGATGAAGTCCAGAAATTTCTGAGCATACATGTTTGAGGATGCATAAGTTTCTCAGCTAAAAGAAAAGGATAGTTGAAATTTTCCAGAAGAATGGTGTCTAAATACATAGGGACCCCATACTAGTTTGGTAGGGGGTAAATGGCAATGGGGACACAGAGGCTTCCTATAGTTAACTATGGTATGATAAGGAGTTTCGTTAATAGTAAGTTATAAGGGGAGGAGTTCCAGATTGTCACTTTTTCTAAAATGTCAGGAAATGAAAGTGTGTGTGTTTTTTTTTAAGAATATAAAGACACCACTGCCTTTAGTGCCTTTGTTTAATGCAGTGAGCCAGAATGTACGATATGCATTGAAGCTTTGTCCTGATTGAGTGCTTTCAATGGTCTTGTACCAGGTCTCTGTGATGATGTATGTGTAAATGCTTTCCAGGGTAAGACGTGCTTGTAGGGAGAAGAGTTCTTTTGTTAAGGCTCCTAGCAATGTCTTAACATTATCCAGATTCTGTGCAGTTATGTTAGAAGCTTTAGAAACTGACACTGCCTAAAAAGCACCATGGGGTGGATAAGGATTTAGCCAATATATGAAAGTCTTGGTGGATAGAGGCAGGCCATCCCATGTAAAGCAGTTAAGATGGTCTACCACTTCTTCCTAGACTTATATATATTAAACTCCCTTTAAATTACACCAGAAGCTAAACAAAATGTTGAAATCAATATTTTTGTTCCTATTACAGCATCATTCTAGCTGATGGTAGATTGCTACTCAGGACTAGTTTCATATCAGCCTCAGACACATATTCTGAGAACTCCATCATGTATCTTTACATATAATCCATGGAGGTATGTCTCAAATCATTAACACCCACGTGTACTATGACTGTGTTATATGTAGACTTGTAGTACAGGAAGGTGAATGCCTGTATGATGTGGCAAACTTTAGCATCTGATAAGCATCTGACCGTGACCCTCTCTTTTGCACAGCATAACATCAGTTATGTCTCACTATGGAGTCACCTATGACTACGACATTGGATTCTGTGAAGGTTTGCCTTATGGACTTTTGAAATGAATCATTCTGACTCTTAGATGTATATTTATGGTGGGTGCTGCCTGTGATGTGTGCCTGTGAAGCTGCTGAGGGTACTTGTTTCTTGGGTTACATTTAGAAGGCCTTTGTGATTTAGGTAGGTTACTTTTACTTTTAAGAGCCTCAGCCTATGTAGATGTATGTGTTTGGTCTGAGCTGTGTGTGCTTTGTTTTGTTGCTGTAGTGTGTTGTGTGGATACTTCCACTTCCTTTTACTGATTTTGCATTCATTGCTTCCTTTTCTCTTTCTCTGTCAGTTATTCATATTATTTGTGATATGTGGTTTCATTATAACTTTAGTGTGTCACTTTGTAAAGGGTCAATTGGTGAAACAGGATACATGGTGAGCTCAAATCAAAATAAAAAAATACAGGTAACAAATAAATAAATGCATTTCCTTTTCAGTATCTGAACCTTCACTTGGACCTTATGCTACTGATACATTGCTGAAGATGAACACAACTAAGGGCTTTTTTTTCTTAATATCTCTACAAGCACTCATTCACATCTGGTGCTTTTGTATTATCAGTCCGAAGTAACTGTACATGCACCATAATCTAATTCATCAAGGGAAGTGTTTGTAGATAAATCTGAAATTATTTTAGTAGTATTAAGATGCAGCATTCTTGAGAATTATTTGACATAAGACTAAGGAACTTGATGGAAAATGTAAGAAAACATAAATCTTGGAGGCTTGTTGTATAAAGGAGATGGTGAAGAGGACTGCAGAAAACAGACATGGCAGGATATGGAAGAAAAATTCAATTTATTAAACAAGCAAACAAGCAGAAGTTGTTTTGGAGGAGAACATCACTGGCAAAGTTAACCTTGAGACAAATTCAGACTGGGCCTGCTTACTGATGTTCATCACTTTAGGGAAAAGTGGAGCAAACTCCAATGTAGAAAGCAACCTGGAAACCTCATTTTAAATCTAGAAGTGTTACCTTTTGTTGAAAAGTTTCTAATTAGCTTTCAGAGTTGTTAGCCTTGGTGGTGGTGGTGATGGTGTGAAATATTAGGTTGGAGAATGTAAGAAATCTTGCAAATGTGCATTGCAGGATGGGGTAATTAAAACTTCCTGGAAACACACTGGGTCAGGAAGCCGGCATAATATCTGCAAAAAATATATTTTATTTTAAATTTATGGTTGGAGTTTGGGTTGGGTTGTCTTTCCCCTTGTTTGATGTGAATTCCTCTCTATTGGACTCATACCTCTCAATCTCTTAGAGCAAAAAATCTGGACAAAGCCATAAATAATGGGAGGACATAGGCCCAAAAACAGGGACACTTTTTAAATATTGCTCTTACACACTTAAAATTTGACAGGTTTTGCAATAGCATGAATTTTCTGAAGGGCGTGAAGTCTGAAACTCAAATGTCTGTCATTATTTTCTGACTTCAACCCTCAATGATTTAACAATGATTTGCCAGAAAACAACAATTTTATGAGAAATACACCAAAAACATGAGGCAAAAATCTAGACATTCTGGAAAAATCTGTACAGTTGAGAGGGATGAGACTGTGTCTGTGCTTGTGTGCATGTGTACATTTGTACACATGCTTACGTGTGTGTGTGTGTGTGTGTGTGTGTGTGTGTGTGTGTGTGTGTGTGTGTGTGTGTGTGTGTGTGTGTGTGCATGTGCTCATGTTCATATGCGTGCATGCGACTGAAGTAGAGAATACATAAATAATGCTTAAACAATTAGGTACCGAAATGTAAGGTGGAAGTGCTGAACAAATGCATTATCTGTATTCATTGCTCATTTCACCTTTGAGTCTGAGGAAGTCCCTTAACTAAATTGCCCTCTGTAACTGGAGCATTTCACACACACACACACACACACACACACACACACACACACACACACACACACACACACACACACACACACACACACACACACTGTAGCTCATACTTGCTTGTGTTCCTAATCCTGTTGCCATTTCATAACATGCCTGCTCTGCAGTGACACTGCACAAGTACATTTCATCTTGTGCTACTACTGCCATTTTTTAATGCTGCGCCCTGCCTTGCCTGCTGTGAAATCAAATCTAGTGCCTATTCTGGCATGAGATTTCTGTGCATGCCTGCCTGGCTTTTCATGTCTCCTTGGCTGAAAGCATCTATGCCTTTAAAGCCAGAATGGAAGCTGGCATTGACACCAAGCAAGGAAAGCTTTTATTTAAATTAATGTTGAGCAAAGCAGGACTAATGCTGTGGCCAATGTTAAGCAAAGCAGGAAAACTATTTTTTTTAATGAATGTTGTGGCCAGGCCCCCTGGGAACCTATCTAGGTGACTTGGATCAAGCCCTACTTCTGACACTATTGGGTTCATAGGTTCATAAGAGTGTAGTAGGCTAACAGCAACAAGGGCATTTCTAATCCCAGCCATGCATCCCAACCTTTGATAAGTGTAAGCAGGGCTTGAGAGATGAACCATTTAAAAGCAGGGCCTGGGAGATTAACCATTTACAGGTTATCTGTGTCCATTAGAGACATAGGTGCTAAACCAAGGATGAATTTCCTGTTTCCCATCCAATTGTCCAAGTTATACTTGAATTGGTTTAGGGATGAGCTCTGGTTCACATGGACAGGGAGCATGTTTTAGAGAAGCTGTAGTCTCTTGGATACATTCCTTTCTCTCCCCAAGTCTTACTTATATTACAGACAAGGTTTAAGTCTTTAGAATGGGTAGTTCTGATGCTGTTTGCTTTGTGGATATGCAGGAGGTCCATCAGGGTGGGGTCTGACAATGCCTTGTATGCCAGGCATAGATCTTCCCTCAACAGCCTGTAGGAGACAGAATACAGGGACAGGTCCTTGAGGTGGTCTGCAAAGAACATTTTACTTATGCCCTGTATTCTTTTAGAAAGGAACCTCCGTGGATGTTCCAGTTGTTGAGGTGTATTGCACTCAATGATATGTCTGCTGAATGCTGAATATAGTGGAACAATGACATCCTTGGACCTAGATGCCATACCTTTGTTTATAAGTTGCACAACATAGAATGATTTCTTCAGTACTATAGAGATGTAATTGTCAAAGGTTAGATTACTGTCTGTCCCCAAGTCCCTGACTACTGGGTTGACTTTTAGTGGAGTGTTATCACTATGATAGTTACCAGGGTTGGATGACTTCCTGAAGGATACTATTATGCATTTCTTGGCATTCAGTTTTAGTCCATGGCTCTGACACAAGTTATTAGTCTGTGCCAACCCTTCATGGAGAACAATATTGTCAGTGGGGGATTCTCTCATGGCTCCTAATTTGCAATCATTTATAAATTTGGTCAGTCAGGGGCCCCTGACATTGGTCTTGACTTCAGAGAAGTAAATGCCAAAAAGGAGCAGTCTCAGGACCGATTCCTGAGGGACTCACTTGTGACTTGTCTCTTTGTAGGGGTGGACTCTCCATTTGTAAATTTCTGGGTCCTTGTCTGTGAGTCAGCTGTCTATCCACCAGTTGACATAAGGGTTTATACCTAACCTCTTAAGTTTAGCATACCTGAGTGAGGTATTGTGTTAAATGTCTTGACCAAAACAAGGTAGACAGTATGAACCATTGTGCTCTCATACATTGCTTTGGTGACCTGATCAAAGAAGGCCACCAGGCTGAGTAGGCATAACCCGCCCTTGATGAAAGCAAATTGGGTTGGAACCAGTATTATTGGGTTGGAACCAGTATTTGGAGGTTACCTGTATCAGCACTGCTCATTTCTATGATGATTCTTTCCATGGCTTGGTATATTAGACTAGTGAGACTTATGGGTTTGTAGTTTCCAGGGTATGTAGATGGCCCACCTTTGTGTAGAGGGATGAGGTTCCTGTTCTCAGTTTGTGAGGCATGAAGCTCAATTGGTGGCTACAGTTAAATAGCTTTTCCAGAGGGCCTAATAGATCAAATCTCATGCCGTTTAGAAGTATCCTGACATATTGTCTGGACCCATCAATGCACTGTTCTTGACTATCGAGAAGAGCTGTTCCCTAGTGAAAGTAGGAGGAATTATATTTGATGATATTTCCTAAGGAAAATTTCATCTCCCAGGCCCCTACTTGTAAATGTTTCATCTCCCAAGCTCCTGCTTACACTTGTCAAGGTTACCAGAACTTGTCACAGATTTGAGATTCATGGCTAGGCTTAAAGAGGCCCTTGTGGTTGTTAGCCTACTAAATACCTATGGACCTATAAGGGAAGGTTGAGCAGGTGAGAGTAGTAAGGTTAGAACTGAATCTGTCTGCCAGTAGGTTTGCTATATCTTCTGGCTCAGTATAAGTGACTCCATTTACAATAATCTCAACACAATTGTATGTTGCCTTTGAGATTGCGGACATAACTAAAGATTGACTGGTGGTTGTCCTTGGCCTGGGAGGCCAAATTTACCTAAAAGTTGGCTTTACTAGACTTTATTTGTCCTATGAGTTGTTTGTTTGGTTTGATGAGAATGCTTTTATCCTGCTGGATGCTAAGCCTCCTAATTTTTGCCATGTTTTTTTTTCCTTCTGTTATACAGCCTATGTTGTGATTCCATCAGGGTTGCTTGTTTTTTAAGTTAGATCTGTACTTCTTCCGGTGAGTACAGCTGGATCCATGCAGCTATTAACATGCTTGTATAAGGCTTCTGTGAACAGTTCTGCATTGAAAGCAGTGCTCTCAGGATTTATGTGGGCTTGAAATTTTTCCAGGTTATCACTAAAATGTAGGATGTTAGCCTTAGAGTAGTTCCTGAACATTCTGGGGTTAGCTGGGGTTCCAGGTTTTATTTTTACTTCAAAGGAGACAGTTTTGTGGTCTGATCTTACCAGAGAAGACATTACACTACAGTATGTGCAGCACTCTCCCATATTAGGGAGGACCAGATCCAGTGTGTTTGTGCCCCTAGTCAGCATATTGACAATCTGGTCAAGGAAGTTTGTGTTTACAAAAGCCAGGAATCTCTGTGATTGCATGTTTGGTGTCATTTATGATTCACAATTAATAGTGAGGGGATTAAAGTCGCCCATAAATATGGTATTGGGTTGGATGGTGAGTGCTTCCAATAAGCTTAAATACATGTTATGGGGTTCCTGGTTCATAGAGGGAGACCTATAGCTTGCAAGGAAGTGGTATGACATTTTCCCTATGGTGATTTAAATGTGAAGACGCTCAAGGACATTGTCCTGTTTGAACAGCCTTGAGGTATATTTATTTTTATGTAAATCGAGCCACCTTCACCTTAAGTCCCTGTCTGTGTAGTAGCTAGTCTAAATATGTGGAAGGCATTATAGCCTTGCACTACCATTGTGCTGTCCATGACTTTAAACCATATCTCAGTGAGTGCACAGAAGTCAGCATTCTGTAAGGTGAGGAGAGCTTGTATGGAGTGGAGTTTGTTTTTTAGACTCCTAGCATTCAGCAGTAACACCTTAAATTTTCTTGGTTTTGATTTGTGAAGTACTTTCAGTTTGGCATTGCCTAAAAAGGAACTATGGGGAAAGATAATGTTTTAGCTAATATTCGAAAGCCTGGGGGGGTGCACACCATCTCTGGCAAAGCAGCATGGCCAGTTGACCATCTACTTCCTTGCTGAGAAATATTGCATCCCCTTAGAATGACAACAGAAACTAAGCCAATTATTAAAGTCAGTCTTCTTCTGTTTGTATTGTGGTATCATCCTTTGAGAAGATAAAATGTTGCTCAATGCTAGACTCATTCCAGCCTGGGATACATATTCCAAGAACTCTGCAAAATGTCACTTCATATCAGGTCATTGACACCCACATGGACTATGACTGAGTTACACTGGTACTTGTCGTCCAATGACCTGAATGCATGCATAATGTGTCACATCCTGGTCCCTGATAAGCAAGTGACTTTACTTTCTCCTTACTCCTAACTCATATTATTAAGGTGGACATCAGTGTGTCTCACAATAGAGACTCCTATGACCAGAAATGTTGTTTTGTTTGGTGGCATGCCTTATGGACTTAGAAGTAGAGGTTCCATCAGATTTGGCTGTATGTGTTGATGTTGGTGTTGTTTTGAAAGAGGGCATTCAGGGCTGCTGAGGGTATTTGTTAAGCATACTTCATCTAGGAGGTCTTTGGAGTTTAGGAAGGATCATAGGATCATAGGAGGTTACTATGCTAATGGTCCCAGGAACCCTTACAAGCCTAGCCAAGTTCAACCTGTGTTCCCAAGGATGTCTGGTTCATGCAGACACTAAAATCAGCACCTATTGTCCCTGTCTAAGAGGGACACAGGTGGAAACCCCAGGGTAAATTTCTACTTACCCATCCAGTCGTCCAAATTGCACTTAAATAGGGCAAACAAGGGGCTTTGTCTAACATGAATAGGAAGCTTGTTCCAAAGATGGGGCAGCCTCTGTAAAAACAATCTGTCTCTCCAGCGAATTTTGTTGATGTCAAATACCAGGTTAAGGTTCTTTAAGCGAGTGGCCCATGTGCCATTTGACTTGCAAATGCGCAACATTTCCATTAAATCTGGGTCAGGGATTGCTCTATATGCAAGGCACATGTCACCTCTGTGCAGTCTGTATGACACAGAGTAAGGTTACATTTAAGGGCCACAGCATATGTGGTCCTACATGTCTGCTTCAAACTGTGGGTGATGGTTACAGCGTGTGTACTTCCAACGACCCAATTAACTTTAGCAGTGCTTCTGTGTTAGAGCTTTGCCTCCACTGACAGTGTGTAAATACTTTTCACACATAACTTATCAGTTTATTTGAGAATTAGCTGGCTGTCAGTAAAGAGGAGACAATTTCTACATTTCCTGTGGATGCCCATATCCACTATGGTGGTAATGGAAATAGTAGAAAAGCTCATATCTGTGGCAACAGGCCCTTTTTTATTGACCTGATGGTTGCAGTGAGAATATAAAGTAATATCAGGAGTATCTGGTTTGCATCTCTGGGGGCAGTAGTTGTTGCTGCAAACTAGTTGTCCTGTGTGCAACTAGGTATTGGTGAAATTTCAAGGGTGCTTTTACAGGAAAATGTCAGCTCAAGGTGTCTGTATCTATACAGGGGACTGCCAAACACTTGAAAAGAAACTAATAAGTAGACCCTGATGGTTTATGGATGAAGTATTTAGAGAGATATTGTGAAGTTAGGTTAGACAACAGCTAGTCAAGTAGTCCTTACTGAAAATAAATAATTTGTTTTCTCAAGAGTAGATGAAAAGAGGGAATTCTCCTGGTTAGCTACTGCCTGGCTACTACTAGTTCATACGTTCAGAGGTAATTACTGGGATAATGGCATACAAACCTTTACAATCTTAGCTAATAATATCCAGAATATAACAATATTCTATCTTAATTCCCCATATATGGGATGGAGTAGTAGGTAGTGGGTCTTTGGGTGTTGGAGCCCTGAATCATTTTACAGACTGCTTCTGTCTATAAGGGATATGGTCATTACCCTAGGAATGAATTTATGGTTCCTCATCCATTTATCTAGATTTTTTTGAAGAGAGTGAGGGACAGGCTTTGTTTTACAAAGATGGGAAGTTTTTTTCCATAGATGCGGTAGCCTTTTGGATACGAATCTGTCAATCCAGGCAGTTCTGTTAGAGTCACAGATAAGGTTTAGGTCCAAGGAATGCATAACCCTTATATAATTTTTCTTGCAAATGTATAGCATTTTCATCAGGGCTGGATCAGAGAATGCCGTGTAGATCAGGCATAAGTCCGCTCTCAATAAACAATATGAGATGGAGTAAAGGGATAAGGCTTTTAATCAGCCCACATACAATGTGCTTTATACTTTGTATTTTTTTTAGTAAGAAACCTCTGGGGCTGCTCCAATTAGTGTTAGTTCCTAGTTAGGTATGTGCAGTAGGGAGCATTGTACTTGATTATGGGCCTGATGAGGGTCGAGTACAATGTCACTATGACTTCCTTTGATCTTGATGCCATGCCTTTACTTATAAGCTGAGCCACACAGAAGGATTTCCTCACTACTGTAGCTACCTGGTAGTCAAAGTTTAGGTTGCTATCTATCTGTGTTACTAGGTCCCTCACCACTGGGTCTACTTTTAGGGGTGTGCTATCAATATTATAATTTGCAGGGATATCTGATTTACCAAAGATTTTGACTGCACATTTTTTAGCATTTGGTCTCAGACCATGGTTTTGGTACCAGTTGTTTGCCATTTTTAGCCTTGTTTGTAGCATGTCAAAATTGCTTGGGGATTCAGTGATTGCTCCCACCTTACAGTTGCCAGTGAACTAGAAAACCCTAGCATTTGCCTTCACTTCAAAGAAGTATATACCAAACAGGAGGGGTCTCAACACTGAGCCCTGTGGGGCACCATTAGTAACAAGTTTCTTATTGGAAATGGATTCACCTATTCAGGCAACATGTGTCCTGTTAGTGAACCAGTTGGCTATCCATCTGAAATGTATGTTTTTTTGCATAACTCTGTAAGTTTATTTATGATCCTGAGTGGGAGATTGTGTTGAAAGCTTTGGCCAGGTCTAGATAAGAAGTGTGTACTGTTTTACTCTCATCCATGGCCCTGGTGACTTTCTTGAAGAAGTCCATCAAACTGAGCAGGCAAGACTTCTCTTTGAGAAAGTCAAACTGGGTCTGGTCCAGTGTTCGGAGAGTTCCTATGCTGTTAATGATCAGGTCAATGATAATTATCTCCATGGCCTTGCAGATAAGACTGGTCAAGCTTATTGGTCTCTAGTTCTCTGGGACAGTTGATGGGCCCCCCTTGTGCAGAGGGATGACTGTTGCCGTCCTCAATTCCTCTGGGACAAAAACTGTCTCAAGGCTGCGATTAAAGAGGATTTCTAGTGACCCTGATAGATTCTGTTTTAAGCTATTTAAGAAGCATCCTGAAATGTCTTTGGGACCCATGGAGGCTGTAGTTTTGGCTTCAGTGCACACAGTAAGCACCTGTTCTCTCATAATGACCATTAGGGAATGGTTGCTGGTATTTCTTTAGGTGTGGTAGGAGGTGATAGGGGGAGTATGAACTGAACTTGTTGGCCAGCAGGTTTGCTATAGTTTCAGGCTGGGTGTAAGTATTTCTGTTTATGATTAACTCGGCACATTGCTAAGAATTTACCCCGAGGTAAAGAACATAATTAAAAAAAGCCTTATGGTTCTCTATCATCTGGGGGGTTACCTTTGCCTTATAGTTTGCTTTGGCAGATTTGACCAGCTGTCTATTTTGTTTGTTTGTTTAAACTGGTGAGTGTCTTTTTGCACTGATTTGCCTGTTCCTTTTTGGCTTTGGAGAGAATTTGTTTCCTTTTACTGAATATGCTCTTTATGCTAGGGGCCCACCAAGGTGGTTTATTTTTGCCAGTAATCATAAGTTTGACTCGGACAGGTACTGTCTCCACTAAGTGGCTATGAATGTGGTTGTGCAGTGCTTTTGTGTACAGCTCAGAGTAGGCCTCAGTGTCATTCAGGTTTGGAGGAACTTTGAAGTTTAATAAGCTGTCACTTAGTTTGAGATAATTGGCCTTAGCAAAGTTCTTAACAGGTTTGGAGTTTGATGGGGGTTCTAAGTTAGTTTTAATACTAAAGGAGATCATTTTGTGGTCAGATCTTACTAGGGAGGAGTTAATGCATATTCATGAGTACTAGGTCTAGGATATTTGTACCTCTAGTTGGGGAGCTTACTAATTGCTCTAGGGTGTTTCTGTTGACAAAGTCCAAAAACCTCTGAGCAACTGAATTATGGGTCTTGTAAGTCTCCCAGTTCATGGAGGGGTAGTGGAAGTCACTCATAAGCATGGTGCTAGGCTGAATTTTAAGCGAGGCTAGTAGGTTTAGGTAGGAGATGTGGTTTTAGACTCATGTTAGGGATCTGTAGCTAGCAGGTATATGAGAGTGGGGTCACATCTATGGTTAGTTGGGCATGGAGCAGCTCATGCGAATCATAATGTTGGATGAGTCTAGCAGTGTACTTGTTCTTTATGAACACTGAGAGACCAACTCCCTTTGTTTTATCCTGAGCTGAGGGGGATTGAAATATATGAAAAGCTTTGTAGCCTTTAGTTTCATAGTTTCATAGTATAGTACTAGGCTATCTGCCCTGGGGCATTTGTAAGCCTAGCCATAGTGATGTGGCTTTTGCCACCCCATGAATTGGTACAAAAATGTACAGATAAAATCTAGAATACTGTGCCTCTATCTAGTAGTGACACAGTGAAGGTCCCCTTATATAATAGAATTAGTTTACTGTGCCCCTGTCTAGCAGTGACACAGATGTGACCCCTGGGGTAAACTTACGATCTCCCATCCACTCATCAAGATTTCTCTTGAAGAGAGTCAGTGAGGGGCTCTGCCTAATACGAACTGGGATCCTGTTCCAAAGCATGGGGAGCCTCTGGGTTATGAATCTATCCCTCCAGCATGTCCTATTCATACTTGTGCCGAGGTTTAAGTCTTTAGCTCTCGTGGTCCTGATGGATTTGGATTTTTTGAGGTGGAGCATGTCCACCAGATCCTGATTGGACATGGCCTTGTACGTCAGGCAGAGATCACCTCTGAGCAGGTGGTATGCTACTGAATAGAGCTGAAGTTTCTTTAGTCTGGCAGAATAAGACATATGTTGGAGACCCTTGATCCTTTTGGTGAGGTACTTTTGTGGTCTCTCCAGCTGTTGTAAGTGCCGGGTGAGGTACATACCAAATGGGGCATTGTACTCAATCATGGGTCTGATGAGGGAGGAATATAGGGGTACAATGACATCCTTGGATCTGGATGTGAAACCCTTCATGATGAGGTGTGCAAGGTAGAATGTTTTTCTAACCACTTTGGCAACGTGGGTGTCAAATGAGAGGTCGCTGTCTACTTGGGTCCCTAGGTCTCTGATTACTTTTTCCGTACTCAGTGGGTTGCTGTCTATGTGATAATTTGTGGGTACTTTGTTATTTCCAAAAGGGATAACTATACATTTTTGGCATTTAGTTTAAGGCCGTGACTACGGCACCAGTTGTCCGCTTCAGTGAGGCCTTTTGTAGGATGTGTGTATCTGCTGGTGTATCGACTATGGCACCTAGTTTGCAGTCATCTGCGAACTTTGTCAGCCACAGCCCTCCCATGTTTGCTTTAACATCTGAGAAATAAATGCCGAACAAGAGGGGTCCCAGGACAGATCCCTGTGGGACACCACTTGTGACTGGCTTTGAGTCTGACATTGCTCCAGCGATTTTAACTTTATGGGTTCTGTCCTTTAGCCAGTTTGCAACCCATCTAGTGACATAAGGGTTTACTTTTAAGCTGTTTAGCTTATCTATGATGCCTGAGTGGGGTATTGTGTCGAAGGCCTTAGCCAAGTCCAGGTATGCTGTATGGACTGCTTTGCCCTCATCAATGGCTCTAGTGACTGTTTCGAAAAAGTCAACCAGGTTTAAAAGGCAGGATCTGCCCTTTACAAAGCCAAACTGGGTGGGGTCAAGTGTCTGTATGTCCCCTATGTCTCCGTTTATGAGTTCCATAATGATTCTTTTCATAGCTTTGCAGACCAGGCTAGTCAAGCTTATGGGGCGGTAGTTTCCAGGGTCTGTAGAGGCACCCCCCTTGTGGAGTGGGACCACTGTTGCTGTACGCCAGTGTTCAGGTACATATCCCGAAGCAAGGCTAAGGTTAAATAGCATTTTTATGTGTGGGTTTAGCTCCTCTTGGAGTTCACGTAACACGCACCCCGGGATACCGTCAGGTCCCATTGATGCTGTGTTTTTTGCTTTGTTTAGGGCAGTTCTCACTTGGACATCTGAGATGACAGGGAGATTACATTCAGCTGGGATAAGTATTTCTTCTTTTGGAGGTGAAGGAGGCGAGAAATTTGCACTGAACCTGTCAGCCAGAATGTTAGCAATAGCTGTGGGTTCAGTGTATTTTTTGTTGTTGTGAACCAACTCTGAGCATATCTGAGGGTTTCCTCCCAGGTTTCTAACATAGCTGAAGAAGGCTTTGTGGTTATCTTTAGTGTCCTTAGTGATTTTTCTCTCAAAGTTTGCCTTGGATGTTTTTATGAGAGAACGTAGTTTTCTGCTAATGTTGATCAGAGATGTCTTCCCTTCATGGGATTTCGCTCTGACGTGCAGTAGCTTCCTTCTTTTGTTATACAATTTGTTTATGGCTGAGGTCCACCAGACAGGACGCTTACATTTGGTGGAGAGGGACTTGGATTTGTTTGGGATTGCATGATCCATGCATTCTTGGAGATGTCCATAGAAAGCATTTGTGAAGGATTCGCCATTGTGGGATGTGGTATCCACTGGCACAGTGGGCTTAAAGGATAGCATCTCAGTCTTAAGAAGAGTGAAGTCTGCTTTTGAGAAGTTTTTCACTGTGGTCTTTTGTACTGGGGGTGGAGGTGGGATATGTATATCCAGGGTGATTAGTTTGTGGTCAGATCTCACTAGTGAGGGGTATACTTCCGGTGTGGAGCATTTTGTCCCCATGTTTGTGATGATCAGGTCTAGTATATTATCTCCCCTAGTGGGAGAGGTGACTAGTTGTTCCAGTGCATTTGAATTTATGAATTCCAGGAACCTTTGGGCTAGGGTATTAGGGCTAGAATAATGTACCCAATCTATGTTTGGGTAGTAGTATGATGGTATTTTGTGATACAGTCATATCCTCCAATGTCTTCAGGAAGGCTGAGTGGGGTTCTTGAGATTGGGAGGGTGGTCTGTAACATGCTACCAGTTGTATAGCAGTTTTGCCTATGGTTAGTTGCACCTGTATGGTCTCTGATGCTTCATGTGTTGCTACTAACCTGGAGGTGTGGGTGTCCTTTATGAATATGGACACTCCCCCTCCTTTGTGGTTCGGCCCGGGTTTTGGGGCCGAAAAGCATGATACGAGGTATAGCCTGGTAGTGCTGGGGTGCTCTCAGGAGCCTTGAACCAGGTTTCAGTTACTGCACAGACGTCGATGTTCTCCATGTTGAGGAGTGCATCAAGTGCCTGCATCTTGAGATTTAGACTTCTGGCGTTGAGCAGCATTACCCTTAGTTTTTTTCCATTTTTGTTTTCTAAGGAGGTGGGTTTATCTTTTGAGCCTTGCCTAAAAAAGGCACTATGGGGGTGGCAAGAGCCTTAGCCAATATCCGGAAGCCCAGTGGTGACAGGTGTAAGCCATCCCTTAAGCAGCGTGGCTTGTCCAACATATCATCCCAGGCAGACAGACATTGGATCCCCTTAGAATGACACCAGTACTTGAGCCAATTGTTAAAGCTGATCATCTTGTCTTTGTATTGTGGTATCATTCTTGGTGAGGGCAAGATGCTGCTCAGGGTCAGGGTCATACCAGCCTGGGCTACATAATCGGAGAGCTCCTCTATGTCTCTTTTCATGTAGTCCAGGGAGGTACGTCTCAGGTCATTCACACCAGCATGGACAATGACGGAGTCATATTTGTACTTGCTTTGGAGTGACCTGAGTGCATGTGTTATGTGGCGGATCCTAGCTCCCGATAGACAGCTCACAGTCACCTTCTCCTTGTTCAGCCTGGTCAGTGGGACATCAGTGTGTCTGACTATGGAGTCACCTATTACTAGTGTATCAGGCAAGGTGTTTGGCCTTAAGGGCTGCGATTGGTTGACACACTGATTTATTGAAGTATGTGTTGCATGTGTTTTGTTTTGAGGTGGTGGATTTTTGGATGTCTGCTTTGGGAGCCTCTGTTGTTTTGGTAAGTTATTTATTAGAGCCTCCGAGTATGTCTTTGTGTTTTTATGTGTTTGGTTTGTAGTTGTGGTAGGTCTATGTGGGACTGGGATTGTTGTGTGTGTGTGTGGTTGCCATCTCCTCCTGTCTGGTCATGCCAGTCCTGAGTTGAGAGAGTTCAGCCTCCAGTTTGGCTATATAGTTGCATCTCTCACATGTATTTGTGTTTGTTGGGAGGAGGAGAGGGTTGTCTGTGTACATGAGACAATTGTAGCATTGCCTCAAGATGCCCAGATTGACCAGCTGAACTGGAGACGACGCCAGTAATCTACCACTCGACATGCTAGAACAGTATAAGGGAGTGGTATACCTTTAAGGGAAGTGGGTATTCACAGGGGTGGTAAGTAGATGTAGTGCTTTACTTGGTACAAGAGTGCTTACTTAGTAAAGAAGTATTGAGAACAAGTGCTAGGCTTATAATACAGTGAGTAGTCTAGTTATACTAAGATATATAGCTTTGATAGCTTGTCTCACCACAGTATCTTGCTGCTGGGAATGGCCCTTTGCTTCTCCTCTTATCAGAAGCAAAACAGTAGCACCAATCCTAAGATGAGAAGTAGACCACGTGATCATTGGTGATCAACAGTCTTGTCCCAGATGATACAGAGGTGTACAGCTTTGTTGTAGCCTTTTTCTTGCTGATGCCTAGAATAGCAACCAGACTGAGCAGAAAGGCCTCGCACAGACACTCACTGGCCAATCAGAGGCAGTCAGGAATCAATGCCCTCTGCTCCTTTTCTCACAAGGAGAAATATAAGCACAAATTCCAAGCTGGCAGCTATGAAACAGTGATCAGCAGTCTCCAGGAAATAATGTCTTTCTGCTCCTTCTCTCAACAAGAGCAAAACAGAAGCACTAATGCCAAGATGACTACTGACAGGCAGAATGTGGACTCTCAATAATTGGTGGTTTTGGACTTGATGTTGCAGATTTTAAAAATATGATGGAGAAATGGGTTAGTATCCAAAGAGTTAGTTGATAACCCTATCTAGCATGATCTTTATTCTGTTTGTGGGTCCCTACAGATATGCATGCAGGAAATCTTCCTTTACAAATACGGAGACTGCACCCTAGTTGCTGTTGGGTCCAAAGAAGTGAAAAGAACCAAACCTTGCTATAGAGGGACTGATTCCTTTACATTTAATCCGAGTCTCAGTAACTGTGCAGACACAGATGCTTTCTAAATGCAGGAATGCCTCAAGATCAGGCAATTTATTGTTTCGAAATCTAGCATTGAGGAGAGCCAACTTAATGTGATTTGATTTCAGTACTGATATGTTAGCTATGGTGAAATGTTCACAAACTGCACTTTGTCTAAATAAAGGCACTAGGGAAGCAGCAAAGGCTACACCCACTATACAGAAGCCTTCAAACGAGAGGAGCTGGCCATCCTCAGTGAAGCAAGAGTACTGTCGAGGGCTACACACACTATACAGAAGCCTTCAAACGAGAGGAGCTGGCCATCCTCAGTGAAGCAAGAGTACTGTCGAGGGCTACACCCACTATACAGAAGCCTTCAAACGAGAGGAGCTGGCCATCCTTAGTGAAGCAAGAGTACTGTCGAGGGCTACACCCACTATACAGAAGCCTTCAAATGAGAGGAGCTGGCCATCCTCAGTGAAGCAAGAGTACTGTCGAGGGCTACACACACTATACAGAAGCCTTCAAGCGAGGAGGAGCTGGCCATCCTCAGTGAAGCAAGAGTACTGTCGAGGGCTACACCCACTACACAGAAGCCTTCAAGCGAGGAGCTGGCCATCCTTAGTGAAGCAAGAGTACTGTCGAGGGCTACACCCACTATACAGAAGCCTTCAAACGAGAGGAGCTGGCCATCCTCAGTGAAGCAAGAGTACTGTCGAGGGCTACACCCACTATACAGAAGCCTTCAAACGAGAGGAGCTGGCCATCCTCAGTGAAGCAAGAGTACTGTCGAGGGCTACACCCACTATACAGAAGCCTTCAAACGAGAGGAGCTGGCCATCTTTAGTGAAGCAAGAGTACTATCGAGGGCTACACCCACTATACAGAAGCCTTCAAACGAGAGGAGCTGGCCATCCTCAGTGAAGCAAGAGTACTGTCGAGGGCTACACCCACTATACAGAAGCCTTCAAACGAGAGGAGCTGGCCATCCTTAGTGAAGCAAGAGTAATGTCGAGGGCTACACCCACTATACAGAAGCCTTCAAACGAGAGGAGATGGCCATCCTCAGTGAAGCAAGAGTACTGTCGAGGGCTACACCCACTATACAGAAGCCTTCAAACGAGAGGAGCTGGCCATCCTTAGTGAAGCAAGAGTACTGTCGAGGGCTACACACACTATACAGAAGCCTTCAAACGAGAGGAGCTGGCCATCCTTAGTGAAGCAAGAGTACTGTCGAGGGCTACACCCACTATACAGAAGCCTTCAAACGAGAGGAGCTAGCCATCCTTAGTGAAGCAAGAGTACTGTCGAGGGCTACACACACTATACAGAAGCCTTCAAACGAGAGGAGCTGGCCATCCTCAGTGATGCAAGAGTACTGTCGAGGGCTACACCCACTATACAGAAGCCTTCAAACGAGAGGAGCTGGCCATCCTCAGTGAAGCAAGAGTACTGTCGAGGGCTACACCCACTATACAGAAGCCTTCAAACGAGAGGAGCTGGCCATCCTCAGTGAAGCAAGAGTACTGTCGAGGGCTACACCCACTATACAGAAGCCTTCAAATGAGAGGAGCTGGCCATCCTTAGTGAAGCAAGAGTACTGTCAAGGGCTACACACACTATACAGAAGCCTTCAAACGAGAGGAGCTGGCCATCCTTAGTGAAGCAAGAGTACTGTCGAGGGCTACACCCACTATACAGAAGCCTTCAAACGAGAGGAGCTGGCCATCCTTAGTGAACCAAGAGTACTGTTGAGGGCTACACACACTATACAGAAGCCTTCAAACGAGAGGAGCTGGCCATCCTCAGTGAAGCAAGAGTACTGTCGAGGGCTACACCCACTATACAGAAGCCTTCAAACGAGAGGAGCTGGCCATCCTTAGTGAAGCAAGAGTACTGTCGAGGGCTACACCCACTATACAGAAGCCTTCAAACGAGAGAAGCTGGCCATCCTTAGTGAAGCAAGAGTACTGTCAAGGGCTACACACACTATACAGAAGCCTTCAAATGAGAGGAGCTGGCCATCCTCAGTGAAGCAAGAGTACTGTCGAGGGCTACACCCACTATACAGAAGCCTTCAAATGAGAGGAGCTGGCCATCCTTAGTGAAGCAAGAGTACTGTCGAGGGCTACATACACTATACAGAAGCCTTCAAACGAGAGGAGCTGGCCATCCTTAGTGAAGCAAGAGTACTGTCGAGGGCTACACCCACTATACAGAAGCCTTCAAACGAGAGGAGCTGGCCATCCTTAGTGAAGCAAGAGTACTGTCGAGGGCTACACACACTATACAGAAGCCTTCAAACGAGAGGAGCTGGCCATCCTCAGTGAAGCAAGAGTACCGTCGAGGGCTACACCCACTATACAGAAGCCTTCAAACGAGAGGAGCTGGCCATCCTCAGTGAAGCAAGAGTACTGTCGAGGGCTACACCCACTATACAGAAGCCTTCAAACGAGAGGAGCTGGCCATCCTTAGTGAAGCAAGAGTACTGTCGAGCATCTTGTCCCATGCTGACACATACAGGATCACCTGGGAATGTCACTTGCTATCTAACCAATTATTGACACCAAGTACCTTTTTTTTTGCATCTAGGCAGCATTCTAGCTGATAGAAGGATTCCAGTCAGGACCAGTATTCTACCTGCATTGAAAGTCTTGACATGTCTCTCTGAGTGTCCCTCTGGGTTTTACTTTTCAGGTTGTTCACTTCTGCATTTACAGCTATCATGTCATAGTTATAATTGTCAGGAGCTGTGGTCCTTAGGACCCTTATAATGCTGAAACTCTGTCCTTCTCCAGCCTTGTGAGTGATGAGCCTGTGTGCCTAACAACAGAGTCCCCTATCTATTTTATTTTGCTGCTCTGTTTCAAGACTAGTAGATCTGTAGTGCTTTTACTCAGGGTGACTCATTAAGGTAGTTATGCATGAGATGGATGAGTGGACTCATTTTTCCTGAGATGTAATATTCATATTTCTAGTAAGCTTTTGGCATTTTTTGCTGCTTCAGCATGAGACATTTTGGCTTGATTAATGAAAGACTCTGTTGGAGGTGTATGAAGCTCAGAGGACAATTTTCTAGGTGAGAAGGAAGCCTCCAGATTAATTAGATGTTTGCTCCTCACACAAATGGAATTTTTAGTGTTAAGTATAAGATCGGTTTACCTTTACAACACTGAATCACAGTGGTGTGATTGCTCATATCAGTCAATCGTAACCACAAAAATCAAAACAGCAACAATTTTATATGTTCGAAAATCAGCAAATCGAAAAGTAGATTCGCTGATTTTCGAACATAAATGTAAAAAAAAATGTAATGATGTGTAAAGCAGGGGGTCAAGCCCCTCTGTGCCCCCCACACCCCCTACTTTAATATTCGAACTCCAAGATCGCACTACAGTGTGGAAAGGGACCATTTTCCAATCCCCACTATAGTGCAATCTGCCCCAAAATGCTGAATGTGCAATGAGCGAATGTCACTGTGCATTCGCTCATTGCACATTCGAACCTTTTTGCATTCGACATTTGCAAACTTTGCATACTTCCTTTCGCACATCTGCTGTTCACCCCGTGTGCAAAACGCACACATGAAGGTAAATCTAAACCTATAAGATCATTATCTATGACCATAAGGCAGTTCATAACACTGTCTTAAGAAACTAATGCTAAAAGGCTGGCAACAGAGGTGAAAACTAGCAGCTTGACCTTCCCATCTTGTACACTGCCTAGGTGTTTACACAAGTAATGTAAATGCAGCAGGGAGTCTAGGTAATGATGGCAGAATACACAAAATAAGCAGAAGACTCTCCAGTGAATGGTTGTCTTTTCCCAGATGTTGCAGATATTGAAAGTAAGGTGAAAAGAGGGTTTAACAGTTTGAGACACTACACTGTGCAATAAGCTCGCAGGAGTACATGAAAGAGGGGGTAACTTGAGTTTTAGCAGTTTAAAGGAGGGAAATTCCCAATTTGATTTTCTAGTTTACACCAGTATGAGCAGATGAGAAGAGATTTGGGGAAACTTCCAAAGACAAATTTATAGTAACAGCTGTGTACTTCAAGAGCCACCAAGTTTAAAAGAGCAACACAGATCTGGCTGGGTGGGCACTTGCTATTCTAGATATGTGGAATATAATGAGAAGGTAAAAGTGTTCAAATAGCTTAAGGGCAGTGACTTCACAAAATAATACTTTTGTGCTTCCTGACAACAACAGTGAAACAGGAGACAGAGGGAGTCTTGTGGTCAAGTTAACATAAAGAGCAGACAGCAAGACAGACACCAGATTTAAGAACGCAAAAACAGAGTAAGAGAGTGGGAAAATTTCAGCCACAGATGAAGAAAAAAAATAATGTTACAATTTAAATGTTTCAGAAACTCTGCATGCAACAGAAATAAGAAAATGAAATAATGTGCAGTATAGTTTTTACTATCCGGTGTAGAGGTACTCTGTTTAGGTTGAAAATGTCTCAAAACCAGTGCACTGAGGTACAGCTTCAAAATAGTTGTGCCACAAAAGACAGCAATGACACCTAGACAGTGCTTTAAATATTTATTAATTAAATAAAGCAAAAGCAACAAAAGAACCAAACAACAAAGTCTGGAAAAGCAGGTGGTGCTCAGACACTTAGAAAATGGCTGCAATTAAGCCTCTGTCACATACCTTTCAAGTACACATCATTATGAGGAACGTTCCTCATTTTAAGTCTTGAAAAGACCAGAGGTTTTCTGAAGTTCCACATTGAATGAGTAAGTGACATATTCCGTTTTGAGAGTTTTTTAACTGATATTCATAGGTACAGGTTCATAGGTGATTACCAGGCTAATGACACAAGAGCCTTTAATAACCAGGATATGATAATATTATATCTTAATACCCCAGATATGGGATGAGGTAGTATCAGGGTAGTATGTTTTTGGATGTTGGAACCCTGAGTCATTTTACAGACTGCCTCTGTCCATAAGAGACATGAGCAGTACCCCATGAGTGAATGTACGGTTCCCCATCCATTTATTCAAGTTATTTTAGATGAGAGTGAGGGACGGGCTTTTATTTTACAAAGATGGGAAGTTTATTCCATAGATGAGGTAGCCTTTAGGATATAGGTTCATAGGTTCATAGGTAGGTACTAGGCTATTGGCCCTAGGGCCTATATAAGCCTAGCCAAAGGTACCCTGGCTTTTGCCACCCAAGAAAATTATTTTCCTGTGCCACTGTCGAGCAGAGCCACAGAAGTGATCCCCAGGGTGAATTTCCTATCTCCCATCCAATCATCAAGATTTTTCTTGAAGAGTGCTAATGAGGAGCTTTGTTTGATATAGATAGGTAGTTTGTTCCAGAGTATGGGAAGTGTCTGGGACAGGAATCTATCCCTCCAGCATGTTCTGTTTATTGTGGTGACAAGGTTTAGGTCCCTAGACAGTGTAGCTCCGAGGGATTGGGATTTCTTTAACTGCAGCATGTCTAAAAGCTCTGGGTTTGACAGAGCTTTGTGTGTTAAGCAGAGATCGCCTCTGAGTAGGCGATATGCAACGGAGTAAAGCTGCACTTTTTTGAGACTGTCTGCATAGGGCATCTGTTTGAGGCTGGTAATCCTCTTTGTGAGGTATTTATGTGGCCTTTCCAGTTGTTGTAGATGTCTTGTGAGGTGCATACCAAAAGGGGCATTGTACTCTATAATGGGTCTAATGAGTGACGAGTAGAGGGGAACAATGACCTCTTTTTTCCTGGATGAGAAACCTTTTGTGATGAGGTGTTCCACGTAGAAGGATTTCCTGACTACTGTAGCGATGTGATTATCAAAGGAGAGACTACTGTCCACTTGTGTCCCAAGGTCTCTTATCACACTTTCAGTGTTAAGTAGACTACCGCCTATGTGGTAGTTCATGGGTACCGAGTTTTTATCAAAAGGGATGACAATGCACTTTTTGGCTTTGAGCTTGAGGCCATGGCTTTGACACCAGGCATCTGTCTCAGGGAGGCCCTTTTGTAGGATGTCCACATCTTTTGGAGTTTTGATTATGGCTCCTAGTTTGCCATCATGTGTGAACTTCATTAGCCAAAGACCTTCTGTGTTGGCCTGTACTTCAGAGGAGTAGATGCCAAACAGGAGAGGACCCAGGACTGAACCCTGTGGTACTCCACTTGTCACTGGTCTGAAGTTGGATTTGGAGTCTGCTACTTTCACAGTGTGGGTTCTGTTAGTGAGCCAGTTGGCAACCCATCATGTGACACAGGGATTTATGCCTAGTTTAATGAGTTTATCTATAATTCCAGAGTGGGGGATGGTGTCAAAAGCCTTGGCGAGATCTAGATAGGCTGTGTGAACCACCTTACCCTCATCTACGGCTTTGGTGACTGCTTCAAAGAAGTCTGTTAGGTTTAGGAGACATGATCTGCCTTTTACAAACCCAAACTGGGTGGGGTCCTGAGTTTGGAGGATCTTTTTCTCCAGGAAGTTCTTTTATAGTCACAAATTAGGTTTGGGTCCATGGAATGTGTAACCCTTGTATACTTTTTCGTGTGAATATCTAATATTTTCATCAGGGCTGGACCAGAGAATGCCTTGTGAGTCAGGCACAAGTCACCTCTCAATAAAGGATATGACACAGAGTAAAGGGACAGGGCCTTTAGTCACTCTGTATTATGTGTCTTAGGCTTTGTATTTTTTTATTGAGAAATCTCTGGGGCCACTCCAGTTGGTGTAAGTACCCAGTTAGGTACAAGCAGAAGGGAGTATTGTACTCAATTATGGACCTGATGAGTGCCGAGTACAATGGCACTATGATATCCTTTGACCTTGATGACATGCTTTTGCTTATAAGTTGAGCCACACAGAAGGATTTCCTCACTACTGTAGCTACCTGATGGTCAAAGTTTAAGTTACTATCTATCTGTGTTCCTAGGTGCCTCACCACTGGGTGTACCTTTAGGGGTGTGCTATCCATATTATAATTTGCAGGGATATCTGATTTACTGAAGGGTAAAATTATGCATTTTTTGGCATTTAGTCTCAGACCATGGTTTTGGCACCAGTTATTTGTTAATTGTAGGCCTGTTTGTAGGATATAAACATAATTTGGGGATTCAGTGATTGCTCCCAGCTTACAGTCATCACCAAACTTAGTGAGCCAATGGCCTTTAACATTGGCCTTCACTTCAAAGAAGTATATAGCAAACAGGAGGTGTCCTAACACTGTGCCCCATGGGGCACTGTTAGGAACAGGTTTCTTATCAGATGTGGATTCTCTTATCCAGACAACATGTTTCATGTCAGTGAACCAGTTTCATATCCATCTGATCATGTAGGGGTTTATGCCTTACTATCTATGATCCCCAAGTAGGGGATTGCGTTGAAAGTGTTGGCCAGATCTAGATAAGTGGTGTGTACCATTTTACATTCATCCATGGCCCTGATGATTTCCTTGAAGAAATCCACCAGATTGAGCAGGCAAAAACTCCCTTTGACAAAGCCAAATTGTGTCTGGATCAGTGTTTGGAGACTTCCTGTATCATTATTGATTAGGTCCATGATAATTCTCTCCATAGCCTTGCAGATAAGACTGGTCAAGGTTATGGGTCTGTAATTTCCTAGGTCAGTTGATGGATCTCCCCTTGTGAAGAAGGTTGACTGTAGCAGTCCTCCATTCATCTGAGACAAAGCCCATCCAAGACAGCAGAACAAACTGCACACCATGGCAGGGCTAGCCACTCGATGATGTAAAATATGGCTGTAGGTCATTTGGTCATATTGACTAATGTCAACAAATGGGAATGGGTATTTGCCAGTGATAATTGGGTTGAAGACCCGGCCTACTCTGAGCTATGCCAGGGACCCATGCTAACAGTGGGAGGGGTGTATGTGCCCCTCTTGGCCAGTGTGTCTCTGTCATAAAGCCCAGCAAACCTAGGCCAGTAAGCTACTGGCTGGCTGGTGTTCAGTTGCCCAACCTGAATTACCTGGGTTAGCTCTGTTGAGAGAAAGATGGACATAAAACCAATCAACCTGCCAAACATGAACTAAGAATTACAATACTCAGTGTAGGTTCACTGACAAAATAGAATTCGGAAGTGGATGACATGATAATATGATGGAGGCTGCACATCCTATGTAGCCAAGAGAAAAGATAGAAGGGCAATGCAGCAAAGCCACTTTGCTTGGGATCCAGAGTCTACTACTCAGAAGGAGGACAGGTTAGAAATGGTGTGGGAATTCTGGTGTGAGAGAGGCTTCAGAAGGAAATGGGTATTTGCCGGCATTGAGGGATGTCATCAGACTTAGTGAGTGATTCATGACAATCAGACTCCAGCCTAATGATAGGACAGTGTTCATAATCTCAGTCTATGCCTTGTAGCAGGGCTGTGATAGTGAAGAGAAGAGTACATTCAGACAGCAGTTGCAGGACCTACTAGATAAAACAGGACAACATCAGTTTGTGTTGATAACAGGCAACTTGAATGCACATATTGGGACAGACAGAACAGTATATAAGGACTGTGTGGGTACACATGGGTGGGGTAACAGGAATAAAGAAGGAGGGGCCATTTGAGATTTCTGTCTAGCAAATGGTTTGATAGTAGCTGACACATGGTTCAGAAAGAGACAGTCACAAGATCATATATAAGAGTGGCCAATATGCAACTCAGGTAGACTTCCTTCTAGTAAAAAAAGGTTCTGGCGCAGAATTAGTGATTGCAAAGTCATCTCTAGTGAAATAATTGCTCCACAGTATTAACCACTGGTTGCCACACTCAGCTGCAAGCGGTGGTCAAAAAAGGATCTAAGGTCAAGAGAAACCAGGCTGAAGACCTGTAGATTGACTGGAGAGAAAGTACAATAGTTCAGGGAATTACTGAAGGATTTAGCACCCAAAGAAGTGGAGGAAATAGGTGGAGATGAAGAAGAATGTCAGCGCCTCATGACAGCATGTGTTAGGACTACAGAACAGATATGTGGCAGAGCCAGGTATGGAAATAAAGTACATAAGGAAAGTAAATAATGTGGGAAGAAATAGCCAGGGAATTGTTATGGCTAGGCTTGTATAGGCCCTAGGGCTGATAGCCTAGTACCAACCTATGAACCTATGAACCTGATGGCAGCATGAAGAAGTCCAGAAAGTCATCAAAAGAAAGAAGGAATGCAGGAAAAAGTAGGAGATAGAAAGGACAGACCAGGCTAAGAAAGAATATTGGTTGGATAACAAAGAAGCTAAGAAAGTAGTTGCAATAGCAAAGACTAGGGCATCAGAGGCACTCTACCAACTTCTGGAAAGTGACTCAGTAGGTGGCACAAAGAAAGTATATCAGGATGCAAAGGAAAAACAGGAAGATAAAGAAGATAGTCAGACCCTTCATAAGGAATGCCAGCAACAACATGCTCACCAGTCCACAGGATGTTAAAGCGAGATGGAAGGAGTACTTCCAGCCACTTTTGAATGAAGAAAACCCCACAGAAACTGTACTGCCTCAAACACAACCAATGACTGGTGAGAGAAAAAGAGAAGCCCACCGTAGAAGAAATAAGTACAGCATTAAAAAAATGAAGTTAGGGAAAGCAGCAGGCTCAGATGAGGTCACAGCAGATATGATAAAGATGCAGGGTGAGATAGGTGAGAAATGGCTCCTGAGGATACTCATAGCAGTGTCGAGAGAAAGACATATCCCAGATGACTGGAGAATAAGCATACTCTCGCCAGTGTACAAGTACAAAGGGGACATCTACAACATCTATTAATCAAAGAAGACCGTAGCTACAACATGACAGAGGTATCAAACGCCTGTCACATTGTATGAATGTTCTGGCAAGGATGATTGATAAACGGATATGCAGAGTAGTAGAAAGTAAGATGGGAGGTGAGCAGTTTGCATTCAGATCAAGATGCAACACAACTGACCCAATGTTTGTAGTGAGACAGATAGTTGAGAAGAAAATAGAGATGAGGAAAGAGCCCAACTGGGCATTCCTAGACTTGGAGAAAGCATATGACAAGGTCACAAGAAAGCTGATTTGGGCAGTTCTGTGGTGGCTCGAAGTCTCAGAAACATTGGTAGAATTAGTGTAGGCTATGTGCACAAATCCAGTGATTCAAATATGAGCAGTGGTCTCACAGAGGGACTCCCAGTGGGAGTGGGAGCAAATCAGGGTTCAGCTCTGTGCCCACTGCTATTCATACTGGTGATGGACTACATTAGAATACAGGTTGAAGGGGAAAGATCAACAAAGTTGCTGTATACAGACGATGTGGCATTATAGGCAGACTGAATAAGAACTTCAGCAAAGAGCAAAGGATAGGAGACTGGAATGCAAAACTGAAAGCACGTGGGATGAAACAAAGTACAGATAAGATACTGGCAATGTCAGCAAATTGGGGAAATCAGAAGAAGCTGAGAATTGAGATTGAAGGGAATATAGAGGAGCAGGTTAACAGCATTGAGTATCTGGGAGGGGTGGATGAGGAGAAGGGAAGTCCAAATTAAGAAGTCAAAGCTAGAATCAGAGGGCCTGCAGCCAACTGGCATAGAGTGTCAGGTGTAGTGTATGACAGACAAATGCCAAAGAAGCTGAAAAGTAAGGTGTACAAGACAGTGGTGCGATCAGTAGTAATGTATGGTACAGAAAGCTGGGCAGTCAATGCAGAGCAGATGAGGAAGCTAGAGGTGATGGAAAAGAAGTGTGTGAAATGGGTGGTAGGATGCACACTGTGGGACAGATGAAAAAATGAGGACATAAGAGCATAATCCAAAGTAGCTCTAATTGCAGAAAATATCAAAGAGAACAAATTGCAGTGGTTCGAGTACATGTGCTGAAAAGCAGAAGACAATCTAGTGAAGAAGATTTGGGACAACCAGGAAGAATGTAGGAGGAAATGAGGGTGTACAGCAAAGAGGTGGGTGGACCATGTGAGAGAAGATCTGTGACGGTTAGGCATGACTGTCAAAGAAGGAAGGATCATGGCACTGAATTGAGAGAGATGGTGACAGTTAACATGATATCCGACCCCATATAGAAAATAGGAAAAAGGCAGTTAATGATGATGATGATGATGATGATGATGATGAAGTGGCCCTGATGGATTCTGTTTTAAACTGTTTCAGAACATCCTGGAATGTAGTTGGGACCCTTGGAGGCTGTGTGTTTGGTGGATTCACTAGACAATCTTGACGTACTGAAATGTAGAATTTCAGTACGTTGAGACCGAATAGTGGAAAGTGCAGTTACGTGAAACTGCACTATTACGAATGCGGAAGTGTTGAATCCGGAAATGTCGTATCCGCTATTGTGGTGTCGTGTTCGTGATGTGTGGTGCGGTTTGTGGATTTATCTGGGGTTTCAGGTAAGTGGTGTGTGTATGAGGGTATTGGGTAGGGATTTTAGTGTGTGTGTGAGTGTGTGTGGTGGTGTTTTTGTGTGTTTGTGTGTTTAGTGCGATCTCAGAGTTAGAATATATAAGTAGGGGTGTGTGGGGGTGCAGCCCCCCACATGGGGGCTGCAGGGGTGCTTGCCCCCCTGCTTATAGGTAGGTTAGGTGTGTTTGTGTTTGTTGTTATGTTTGTTTTAGTGTAGTTAGGTAAGTGCATGTGTGTGTGCTGATGTGCTGGTTTGTGTGTGTGTGTGTGTGTGTGTGTGTGTGCGTGTGTGTGCGTGTGTGTGTGTGTGTGTGTGTGTGTGTGTGTGTGTGTGTGTGTGTGTGTGTGAATGGTCGCGATTGTGCTATTTGTGATTTTGGGTTTTCGGGTATGTGGGTTTTCCACTATTCAGTCTTGAAATACTGAAATTTGACATTTCTGTATTTTGAGATTGTATAGTGAATCCGTCTTTGGCTTTAGTGAGCATAGTAAGGACCTGTTTCCCTCATAATGACCAGTATGGGATGGTTGTGAGTATTTCTTTGGGTGTGGTAGGACGTGATATGGGAAAGATGTCTGAACTGAACTTGTCAGTCAGCAGGTTTGATATAGTTTTAGGCTGGATGTAAGTGTTGCCATTCATGATTAACTCAGTACATTGCTGAGCTTTTCCCCAGAGGTTATAAACACAATTAAAAAAAGCCTTACAATTATCTTTCACCTGGGAGGCTATCTTTGCCTTGTAGTTTGCTTTGGCAGATTTGACCAGCTCTCTTATGTGTTTGTTTAGACTAGTCAGTGTCTTTTTGCAGTGATTTGTCTGTTTCTTCTTGGCTTTGGGGAAGATGTTTTTCCTTTTACGCAGTCTATTTATGTTAGGGGTCCATCAAGGTGGTTTATTTTTGCCACTAATCATAGGTTTGACACAGACAGGTATTGCCTCCTCTATACAGCTATAAATGTGGTTGCACAGTGTTTTTGTGTACAGCACAGAGTAGGCCTCAATGTCCTCTGGGTTTGGAGGTTTTGGATGTTTAATAAGCTGTCACTTAGTTTAAGGTAACTGGACTTAGTAAAGTTCTTAACAGGTTTGGAGTTTGATGGGAGTTCTAGGTTAGTTATAGGTTAGTGTGTGGTCAGGTATTACCTGGGAGGAGTTATTGCATGGCAGAGAGCAGCATGTCCCATATTTGTGAGTATCAGATCTAGGATATCTGCACCTCTAGTCAGACAGCTAACTAGTTGCTCCAGAGTGTTTACATTGATGAAGTTCAAAAAACTCTGAGCAAGTGATTTATGAGTTGTACAAGTCTCCCAGTTTAAGAAGAGGTAATTGAAGTCACCCATAACTATGGTGTTACGCTGAATGTTAAGAGATTCCTGTAGGTTTAGGTAGGAGGTGTGGTTTTCCAAACTCATTAAATAAAATAGAAACCAAGTCAGCAAGCTGATAACAATTAAAATTCCTTCTGTAGGTTCATAGGTTCATAGGTTCATACTAGGCTATCTGCCCTGGGGCATTTATAAGCCTAGCCCGATTGTGTTTGGCTTATGCCACCCCTTGATTTGAGTATACTGTGCCCTTTTTAAAGTTTAGTTTACTGTGCCTCTGTCAAATAGTGACATGGAAGTAATCCCTGGGACAAACCTATGATTCCCCATCCACTCATCAAGATTCTTCTTGAAGAGAGTCAGTTAGGTGCTCTGCCTAACATGAACTGGAATTCTATTCCAGAACGAAGGGAGCCTCTGGGTTATGAATCTGTCCCTCCAGCATGTTCTATTTATTTCTGTGCTGAGGTTCAAGTCCCTCAAGCGTGTGGCTCTAAGGGATTTAGATTTACTGAAGTGGAGCATGTCCATTAATTCTGGGTTGGACATAGCTTTATATGTCAGGCATAGATTGCCTCGAAGTAGGCGGCATGCAACTGAGTAGAGCTGGAGTTTTTTTAACCGAGAAACATATGGCATCTGTTTGAGTCCCTTGATCCTCCTGGTGAGATACTTTTGGGGTCTTTCTAATTGCTGCAGGTGTCGGGTAAGGTACATCCCAAAGGGGGTATTGTATTCTATGATGGGCCTGATGAGGGATGAATAAAGGGGCACGATTACCTCTCTTGATCTAGATATGAATCCTTTCATGATGAGGTGGGCTATGTAGAAGGTCTTTCTAACCACTTGGGCAATGTGGTTGTCAAAGGAGAGATTGCTATCAACTTGGGTCCCCAGATCCCTAATTACTTTCTCTGTACTTAATGGGTTACCACCTATGTGGTAATTTGTGGACACATTGTTTTTGCCAAAGGGTATGACTATACACTTTTTGGCATTTAGCTTTAGACCATGGCTCTGGCACCAGTTATCCGTCTCTGCGAGACCTTTTTGCAGGATGTTTGTGTCAGCTGGAGAGTCGATTATGGTGCCCAGTTTGCAGTCATCTGTGAACTTGGTGAGCCATAGTCCTCCCACATTGGCCTGTACCTCAGAAAAGTAAATACCAAACAAGAGAGGTCCCAGGACAGAACCTTGTGGGATGCCACTTGTGACCGGTTTCGAGTCTGACATGGCTCCAGCAACTCTGACTCTGTGGGTTCTGTCTTTGAGCCAGTTTGCGACCCATCTTGTGACATAGGGGTTTATATTTAGGCTGGATAGCTTATCTATGATGCCCGAGTGGGGTATTGTGTCAAATGCCTTTGCGAGGTCCAGATAGGCTGTGTGGACAACCTTCCCTTCATCTATGCCCTTGGTGACTGTTTTGAAGAAGTCAACCAGGTTCAAAAGGCAGGATCTGCCCTTGACGAAGCCAAATTGGGTAGGATCTAGTGTCTGTAGGTCCCCAATGTCTTTGTTTATGAGTTCCATCATGATCCTCTCCATAGCCTTGCAGACTAGGCTAGTTATGGGGCGATAGTTTCCAGGGTCCGTAGAGGTGCCACCTTTGTGGAGTGGGACCACTGTTGCTGTACGCCATTCTTTGGGCACATATCCTGTAGTGAGGCTGAGATTGTACAGCAGTTTTACTTGAGGGATTAGTTCTTCTTGGAGTTCATGTAGGACGCAACCCGGGACGCCATCTGGTCCCATGGAAGCAGTGTTTTTTGCTTTGGAGAGGGCGGCCTTCACCTGAGCATCAGAGATGTTTGGGAGGCTGCACTCTGCCAGGATAGATACTTGCTCTTTTGGGGGGGGGGTGGAGAAGTTTGCACTGAACCTGTCTGCCAGGATATTGGTGATGTCTGTGGGTTCAGTGTATTTTTTGTCATTTAGAATCAACTCAGAACAAGTCTGGGAGTTGCATCCCAGGTTCCTAACATAACTGAAAAAAGCCTTATGATTGTCTTTAGTGTCCTGTGCAATTTTTCTGTCGAAGCTAGCCTTGGAGGATTTTATGAGGGATCGTAATTTTTTGCTAGTACTGATCGGATATGCCTTCCCTTTTAGGGATTTTGCTCTATCATGTAGTAGCTTCCTCCTTCTGTTGTACAATTTATTTATGGCTGGGGTCCACCAGAGTGGACACCTGCCTTTGGATGATTGGGTCTTGATTTTGTTTGGGATAGCATGATCCATGCATTCCTGGAGATGTCCGTAGAATGCGTTTATATAGGATTCTGCAGTTTGGGCCGTAGTTTCCACTGGCCCTGGGGCCTTGAAGGATTCCACTTCGGTTTTGAGAAGTGTGAAGTTCGCTTTTGAGAAGTTTTTCACTATGGTTTTCTGGGCTGGGGGTGGGGTCGGGATGTGGATATCCAGTGAAATTAATTTATGGTCTGATCTTACCAATGAGGGATATACTTCTGGTATGGAGCATAGAGTCCCCATGTTGGTAATGATCAGGTCTAGTATGTTTTCCCCTCTTGTGGGAGTGGTGACTAGTTGTTCCATAGTATTTGAGTTTATAAATTCCAGGAACCTTTGGGCTAAGGTGCTGGGGCTTGAGTAATGCTCCCAGTCTATGTTTGGGTATTTGAAGTCGCCCAATATAATGGTGTTCGGAGAGATCTTCATGTTCTCCAATGTTTTCAGGAAAGGCGAGTGGGATTCCTGACTTTGAGAGGGTGGTCTGTAGGATGCTATAAACTGAAAAGCAGTCTTGCCCACTGTCAGTTGCACATGGATGGTCTCCGATACTTCGTGCAATGCCACTAACCTGGAGGTGTGGATATCCTTGATAAATATGGAAACTCCCCCTCCTTTTGTAAATAGCACACATATCAACTCCAGGCAACAAAAACAGAGTCAAATAAAGTTTAATAGCCAAACTAAGTTTGGCTATTAAACTTTATTTGACTCTGTTCTTGTTGCCTGGAGTTGATACGTGTGCTATTTACAGTTTTCCAAACTCATGTTAGGGAATCTGTATTCATATTTAATAATACTGATTTGTATTAATCAATAAAACTTTCTGTAAGTGTGAAATAACACATTATAATTGCCCAGTGAGCATCCTAATTGAAGTTATTAGTAAGCTGTCATTAAGTGCTCCATAATTTGACCTGTTTTTCTTCCGCATTATGAAATGTGGTGTTCCAGATGAGATGCTAAGAGCTATGCTGTCTCACGAGAATACAACTGTGGTTTCCAAGATCACCCTAAAACACTTGTTTTAGTTAAAGAAAACAAAATGCAGTTATAAATAATGAAAGTGGGAGCAAAATAGTTTTTACTTTGTACTTTCCGTTATTTTAGCTTTCTTATTAATTTAACAGCTACTTTTATTATACTGCTAACAGTGATTCTGTATTTTAATAAATACTACAACTTTCGTGGAAACACTGCTCCTCTGAATCTATTTTGAAAGCTTCTAAAATTAAAAAAAATGAAAAATCGTAAGTAGTGATAAATATCATTAGTCTGTTTTCTTGGCAGCATAAAAGTCTTTCTCAAAAACAGCTTCTAAGATGACAAGACAAAAAATATGTAGGTATCATTAAACAATATTAATCTCTTTTAAAACAATAAAATTGGTCTTCCTAAAAAGGAAGACCTACTAGACAAATATCAAAAGGTCTGTATTTCTCATATACTGATAGCAACTTAAAAGCAACAAATAGACTTTAACCTTCTTTAATACCAGGGTGACGGTTTAACAAAGGTTTTTTTTTATTCTAGCAGAATAATATTAACACATAAAAAGAGTCACTGTTTCCCATGTTGATACCCAAAAATGGACTATTTATTCTCTTTCACCTAATTTTTTAGAAATTTCCCAGAATGCAACATAGCAATGCAAATGTGTGTGTGTGTGTGTGTGTGTGTGTGTGTGTGTGTGTGTGTGTGTGTGTGGGAGAGACAGAGAGAGGGAGAGAGAGAGAGAGAGAGAGAGAGAGAGAGTCAATGGGGTGCATAAGTATGCCTGTAAGGAATTGGCCTCTTCATATTGTGACAACCAATGGTAATAATACACAAATGTTTCACTACATACCACTACTGAATACATGCACATAAGTGTTTCCTAGAACCCCTTCACATCATAATAAGTGACTGACTTGACATTAACAAAAGAGATGAATATCCATACAGTAAACATCATTTGATTTAGTCTGAAATAGGACGTTTAAATTCAAAAAAATTTTAATACACAAATCTCCAAAAATGAGAGACTTTAATAAGGCATCACCCCAGTGCAGGCCTTCTAAGATAATAATGCTGTACCCGAAATTAGGTAATTGCATCAATGCAGTGATATATTGCTTTTTGATGTACTCATATGAACTTCCAGTCACACTCTCAGCAGATTATGTAGAACAAAATGTGAGCCAGCTTTCCTTGCCTTTGTACCCTAACACCTAGTTAAGTATAAGATGAGAAAGCACTTAATTTCAGTTTATACTTACCCCTCAAGGCTTGTACAGAAAGGGTAGCCCCATAACAACTTCAGCATAACCTAGAGCTCCCCCTGTATGTTAGCCACAGAACTACACCCATAGAAACATCCTCTATGTAATGTCCCCAGGGCTTCCCACCCATCATATGCCAACACTGGCAATGTATTTGGAGCATAGGGAAAGATGAGATTAGAACTCCTTTGTTAAGTCTTTTGTAAATGTTAGCCAAATTTCAAAGCAAAAATGTTGTTTTAAATGTTATGTAACACATACATTCCTTATAGGCAGCATGCTGTCTCTTGCATCTTAGACATAGTAATGCAAGCATGACAAAGTTTCCCAGCAGCATACAAATGGCACTGTGGCATCAGAGACTTTAAACTACACAGGGGACAGTATAGTGGGCTTGAAATGCATCAGATTATGCCTCATACAGGTAGTGTAGTTCATGAACATAGAATGCTTCTGAATGACTACCCATTTATAGCACAGAAGCATTTGCAGCATAAGTAACTGAATTTCTGTCACATATTCTGATCTCATATCTCTGTGTTGTTTATGTTTTTGTGTGTGTGTGTGTGTGTGTGTGTGTGTGTGTGTGTGTGTGTGTGTGTGTGTGTGTGTGCGTGTGTGTGTGTGCGCGCGCGCGAGTCTGCACTAACTGCTAAATAAGCTGTTGAAGCCCAAACTGTGTATTTCTCACCTGTGTGCCAGCAAAAAACATCTAAATTAAAATGTATTCTTAGCTAAAATATTAATATTAAACTTGTAGACTTTGTGCTGTCCAGCTTATTTTTCAGCTAAATAACAAACACATCCACAGAACGTGACTTACAAGATGATATTCCTGTTTACTACACTTACTGACATCAGTTTTAATGGTGAAACAAGTTATGCACACTTGCATTTGGTGTAGAAGGCAATGGGTTCTATTGCCACACCAGAGAGGTCAGTTGCTGAGACTACAGTGTAGCAAAGGGGGGCACCGTCCTTCTGAGTGATTTGTCCTTCAAATGAGATGTTAAACTGAGGTCTCTTCTGCTTGAGTTGGTGGCAGCTCAGGTGATTGCAATAGATCTCATGCCTCCTATTGAAAAGAGAAGGAGTCCTATATTTAATACAACATAGAAAACATTATCTACTGCCAATCATTAGTGAACTGGAATTCCGCTGTGGCAACCCCTAACTGGGAAAAGCCGAAAAGACAAACAAACTTATAGGCACATATGTATACATTTCTACATTTTACTATATTTTCTTAAAGCAGCTTCTTGGTTATTTTATCATAATTTACCCATACTTCTTTCACAACCATAATCTGATTTTTTGCAATATATCTGCCAAAATCTATTTTCCATTAAACAAAATTTCATTCAGTTTTACATTCCAAATACCTTGTATTATTTATCTTTCTCACATATTCTTTCTTCTTATTCATATATCTATACATAATCATATTCATATCTATATATATTTAGACATTCTCACTATTAAAGCCTCATTTTCTTCCATTACCCTGTTTAATACTCTATAAATCTTTAAAGAAGCAGAATAAACAACGGGATTTACTAACCCCAACTGCCCTTCACCTAAACACATACACAACATACCTGTTTTCACTGGGTTTAGTCTTGAGTCTCATATGGAAGACAACACCAATTGCACAATTTCCTTTTCATATTTTATTGGAACATATAAACATTTGACATGCATGCTACTTTTTCCATCAATACTGAATTCACCAGATAAGTCATCCTTCTAAACGCTAATCTATACATCCTCCAAAGACGACGTTTCTTTCATTTCTTTTAGCAAAACACTCCCACTGCTATATAACTACACCATTTTCCCAAATCTTATTTCTAGCAGACAATTCATTCACTGATAAGTACACATCCCCGGTTTTCCCCGCATCAGTGAAACCCTTACTTTTATCTTTATTCAGGGTCATTCCCATATCCTGTAAACATCTATTCAGACAATCCAACCCTTCCTTCACCCATATTTTGTTCTTAGCAACTACAAATATATTGTCTTTGTATGGCAAAACTCCTAGTATTACCAACTTCTTCTGCACCACATATCTAGCATCTTTCATTTTATGTTACTTCACTTAGCATCTTATTCATTACCAGTGCAAACAATATCCCAGTTATGGGATATCCTTGTGTTACGCCACACTTCATGTATATTTCTTTCATCAGCCACCCATTCTCTAACACTCTCACTCTATCATTTTGTTATGCTGTCATATATACTCTCATAATTCTATTACCTATTCTATACTTCTCCATAACATCCCACAAAGTTTCATATCCTACTGTATCAAACGCCTTGCTAATATCACCTACCATACATTCCACACCCTTCCTTTTGCATACATCCTTCACAGTTTCTCTCACAACCAATAACAGTTCTTGACAACCCCTCACTTTTATAGCATGTATAGTTTCTTCCATACCTCTCATTGTTCCTTTCAGTCTCCTCTGTATAGTTCCCCAAAACATTTTATAATTGGCATCATTTAGTATGATGGGTCTATACATTTTAATTTAATTATTCTCATCTGTATTCCATATAAATTTTAAGATCCCACAAGATAGCTCATCATAAACAAACCCTTCCTTCGACCATTATTCAGTACGTTTACCAAATGCTCTCTTTACCCGACCGATAATTTCTTCCACATTTCATACTCAGTACCATATGGGCCTTATACTGAATCAACACTTACTTTCCTAATTACTTCAATCAATTTACTAATAGTAATTTCTTTTTGAAACAAATTCTTCCTTTGCTCGTTCAGGAAATTTCTTTTCATTTCCACTTATTTTCCATCCATATACCCTTATACATATCTGACACATGCTGCAGTACAATACTTATTTGTCCGGATTGCAAAAGATATTTCTGGACAACGCAACATAGCACCAGCTGTGGATGCAATTTCAGTAGATACATCGCAAGCAGTCTGACTACTTAACTATTCAAAGTAGGATAACTACAACCCCACACGGCTCTTGGATTCCAAAATACACTGTGCATGCCCAGTGCAACGGAAATGCAAAAAACTGCAATGCTGATTCTGTTTCCAAAATCGTCAATGAATGCCATACTGCAGTGCAAGGAATGTAAGCTATTCCAATGGAATCCTATGGAATGCATTATAATACTGACCAGAAAAAAAATGCTACCTTCAGTGAATGAACTGCAATAAACTGGGGTACTGCAAGCTATGGATGAGGATGTGAATGTGCATCCCAAAAGACAGTTAGCTAGATAGAGAGCAAGGCTGCAACTAAGCCAACTGTCAGATTAACAAATGGTGCATTCTGTGTGCAACATGTGTGCCCCATGGGTCTATATTACAAGACTGAAACTTTAGTCAGTTGAATAACTAAAGATTGATCTTGTAATATCGAAACATAAAAATGTCAAACGGACGATTTAACCCAGGGAAACACTTCCATTGGCCATTGTGTGAATTATGCCCGTTTCTCTAATTTGAAGCGATCTCGGAGTTGGTATATTTAGTGAGGGGGTGTGTGGGGGGGTGAAACCCTCCACTTGAATTGGGATTTAAAGTTTTTTTTTTCCATGCGGCTAAGGGAAGTGTTTTCCTGGGTTAAATCGGCCATTCAACATTTTCAGGTTTCGATATTACAAGATCGATCTTTAGTTATTCGATTAACTAAGGTTTCAATCTTGTAATATAGGCATGTGCCCCACACATCTGTACAGACATTGTATGGCAACACTGTTCTTCTTGAAGCAAAAGTGTGTCTCAACCTAAGTGTACTGGCATCTGGGACATTCCAAAGACACATAGGGGATGCTGTATAAGTCTTTCAGAGAGCTGCCAGTTGTATCCTTTCAAAATTCCTGACAGAAATATGAAAATTCCTGGCAGAAATGTGAAACAAGTTAGATGAATATATACACCTGCTGTACACCAGTTCTATAACCTCACAAACTTCCCACATATACTTAGTGAAATAGATTGCACCCACATCCCTATTAATAGCCTTGTGCATCTAGAAGCAGACAGGTACATTAACAGAAAGCATTGGCCATTCCTGGACTGCCAGTTTGTATGTGCAGCAGATGGCAACATCACAAGCATCATGGCAACACTCCCTGGAATTGTCAATGATGCTACCATATAGAGGGAAAGTGGATTTAGGACTGCATTCCAGCAAGGTGGAATACCTGAGGGACTGCTATGGAGTAAGTACAGAAACACAGATAGGATGTAAGCTAAGGACATCCCTATCAACATTATTTATGATAACAACATATGTGTTCACTCCCTACAACAGGTAACTGTGGTTACCCACTTAAGCCATGGCTAATGACCCCATATAGAGAACTACCAAACCCTGCAGAGGAGACCTACAATAGAATGTGCACAACAATAACATGGAATACCACTGACCGTGTGATCAGTGTACTGAAAGCTTGGTTTAGATGCCTGGACACATCTGGTGGTGCACTACAATACACACCAGAAAAGGCAGCACAGATAACTATGTGTGCCATGCTACACAATATGCTAACAACAGCACATAGTGGTCTTCCAGCTGTAAGTGTGGGTAATCTACCCCAAGAACCCCAGATGTCTGAAGATGACATTCCACAGCTATCACATGAGGAGCAGGGGTACCCGAGGGGAGGGGGGGCGAAGAAACAAGCATGGGTGATTTAGGATGAGACCACAAGTCCAAGGCCAGTCAAAAAGACAGCATCTGACACACACTTTTGAGTCATGACAAGCCACATGTACAGAAGCACAAGCATTAAATGCTGACATTTGGGTGTTGCTCCACTACAGCAACACAGATTGCATCTAATGGCAATTACCTAATAAATGTTCACACTGAGCATCAGATATAACAACATAATTCTAACATATAACAGTATGAACATAAACAAATTTATATCATCAACTCAGACTGGAAGTGATACAGGTATGCATACACACTCATAGTGGTCTGTGTTTCTATGGTAGACAACAAGGGACATATATCTGTGAAACATATTCCTATCTGTCCACTATCAGAAGTTGAAAACAGGAAACCAACTCCAGGCATAATGCAGACCTGTTGTCAATATCACAAGCAACATATATTAATGAAAAGTATGGATAAACTGTAATGTACTAAATGGAGTAAATTACAGTTAGTAGAACTGACAGACTCCTTTTTTTTTTAAATTCTTTTTTATTGCAAATTTTTCAATCTTGCATGACAAAAAACCACAACAGAAAATACAGCAAGCTGAGAGTATACATTAAACAGTTGCATACACGATAAATACATCAAAACAACAACTATATACAAATCATACAATGCCCACAACAATTCCTATAGAATTCAAGTACAGCGTGATAAGGACTAATGGTATCTGTAAAAGGAAAGTACTTATTTAAGTATATGTTCAGATAATATTTCCCAAAATTCCTTAATAACTGGTTTGTGCTTAATATTGTGGAACAGGAATTTGTGTGCCTTGAGGTAATTAATAGCTATATGTTTAAAACCTTCCCACGAGAGGGAGTGTCTGTTTTTCCAATTCAAGGAGATGTAATATTTGACTAACATAAAAATAGGAATCAGTACCTTGCATTTTCTTTCTGATAATCCAGGGGGAGGAATATGAAGGATGGTAAATTCCCATGATAGGGTGGATTTTTCATATCCAATTCTTTCAAGAATCACCCTCAAGGCACACCATAGCTTGTAGGAACATTTGCAGCTCCAAAACGAGTGAAGGATATCATCTGATTGGTTCGGGCAATATTGACATTTAGGGGATTGATTAGGGAAGATTTTGTTAAGGATCATAGGGCTAAAATACGCATTGTTCATAATCATCATTTGAGTGTATTTCATCTTCTTGAAGGGAATAGATTTAGAGCTTAGGTTTATAGCCTTAGCGATTTGGTTTTGGTTAATATCAGGGTTGATCTTTGACCAGAATTTCGAAAAATTTAGTTTATTCTGGTATCTAAGTGTCATGATGACTTTGTATACATTTGAGGTCATTTTTTTTTCACTGAGCAGGAGATTCATTAGCGTTTTACACTTTAAGATATCATTGTCCGAGACTAGTGGGTGTTCTAAGAATTTTCTTACTAGTTCTCTAATTTGTCGTAGTATCAACAAGTACTTAAATGGCAAGTCCAGGCTAGTTCTTATGTCAGATATTGACTGGTGTCTAAAGGGGAAAAGATCTGAGATAGAGGTATTTAACATAAGGGGGTATTGCTCCAAGTTTAGCATGTGCCCATTTAACTTAAGATTGGGGTTTAGATGAAGTGGTTGTAGAGTTAAAAACGAGTGTGAAAGGTTCAGAGATTTAAAGAGTGCCTGCAGGGATTTTATAGTAAATAATATGTTTTTTGTATATTTTAGGATACCTAAGTTATCTTCATTTAAAAATGGGAGAGCAGCAGGGTTGAATTTTAATGTTTTAATATAGTTATTATAAAGAGACATCCATGCTGGGGCCCATGGTGGTTTAATCTTATTATAGGACGCTATTTTAAAAATTCTACTGACGTTAATAATCTCATAATAGGTTTTAAAGTCAGGTAGGCCCAATCCCCCCTGCTCCTTAGGACAGATAAGCTTTGAATAACTAATCCTGACCGATTTGGGGGCCCAGATAAATTTAGAGATAGCTGTTATAATTTTTTTAAAAAAATTGTTATGCAGAATGTTAGTAGTTGCATGAAATAGGTAAAGAAGCCTAGGAAGAATGTTCATTTTAATCACTGTTGTTCTGGCCAAAAAAGGGAGCTTAAGCCTAGACCATCTTATGATATCATTTTGAACATTTGACCAGTACCTGACTACATTGTCCTGATAGTAACTGTGGTTACCTTGCAAAAAGTGAATACCTAAGTATTGTAGTTGATCTTTGAATTTGATCTCTGTACATGATGTAATATTAGGCAACCTCGAGTGAATGTTTAAAGGGAGTATTAAGGATTTTTCCCTATTAAGCTTATAATTTGCTAGGTTAGAGAATATATTGATGGGAGAAAGTATTTTAATTGGGTCAGAGCTGGGGAGGGTGAAATATATGTTCAGGTCATCATCGTATGCCTATAGGGAAATCTTTAAGTTATAAATATTAGGGGGATGATGAAAGGTAGCTTGTTTAATAAGCATGAATAATGGTTCCATATATAAGTTAAAGAGGAGAGGGGAAAGAGGGCAACCTTGCCTGACTCCATTAACAATTTTGATTCTGTTAGATAAGTGTTTATTGATTTGTAGGGTGGTATACGCTGTAGAATAAAGGGTTTTTAATTTGTTTATAAAAGAGATTGGGATGTTGAAGTATGGTAAAACAGCAAATAAGAATTTAGTGCTTAATCGATCGAACACCTTCGATGCATCTACTACTAAAGCATATACCGGGTGTTTTTTAGGTTAGAATGATGAATCATTGCTTCTAAAAGTAAGGTCTGATCATTAGTTTGTCTACCTGGAATAAATCCTGATTGTTCCGGGGAAATAATATATGAGATAACGGCTTTGAGCCTATTAGCAAGGACCATGGCCAGAATTTTCATGTCTAAGTTAATCATGGAAATGGGTCTGTAGTTCCCAGAGTTTTTTGAGTCTGTATTATGTTTGAGGATGAGAATAGTTCTAGAGGCATTCAAATGAATATCCTTAAAGCCATTGGAAATAATATAGTTAAACAATAACCTTAAGATTTTGGAGATTTTCATATTAAAAGCTTTATAAAATTCTGCCGTAAAACCGTCGGGGCCGGGGGATTTGTTGAGTTTAAGGTTTTTGATGACAGTAATAATTTCTTGTGTATTAATATCTCTCTCTAGGAATTTATTTTGTCTCTCTGTTAGTTTGGAAAACGTTAGGCTATTAAGAAAAGATTGTATTTCTGTTTCATCAATCATGTTCTCAGAGGGCCCATAGGTTGGGGTGAAAGTACTTTCAAAAATTTTAATAATTTGAGTAGGTTTCTGGTAATCCTTGCCTTGGAATTGTATTTCCGGTATAAAAGTAGAGGTTTTAGTTAGGTTGATCACTCTGGCCAAAAATCTAGAGGGACTATGTATTACATCTGCGTATAAAGCCAAAGATTTAATCTCATGTAAACTCAGATTATCTGCTTGTAAGGAGATTAGATCTTTTTGTAGCTGGATTATATGTTCTTCCAGCAACGTAGTGTGATTCACTTGGGACTCTACTTCTGCTTTATGAAGCTGGGCAGTTAAATCCCGTTCTTTTTTGTTCTGAAGTTTTTTATAGTATGCGGCTTTGTTTATCAAGAGACCCCTAATCATTGACTTAACTGCGGCCCATTCACAATCTATGGGAGATTGGAAGGAGTCCTTTGATTGAAGAAAACAATCCAGATATTCATTAATTAGAGATTTTATTTCCTCTCTCCCTAGAAGGTTAGGGTTCAACTTCCAGCAGATATCTGTTCTGATTGATGGGTCCTTGCTATGTTGGTGAATACTTATAGAGATCTTCGAGTGGTCTGAAAGTGATCTCGGAGATCGGGTAAAAGAGATGTCCATGTTATAAAATGCCAGGGATATAAGGAAAAAGTCCAGTCTAGACCAGCTTTTGGCACAACTAGAGAAAAAAGTGTAATTTTTCTTTTTCTGAGCCGGGTCCGAAAATATGTACAGGTCAAATAAGATGAAGTCTTCTTTCAATTCGGTTATGGCTTTGTGGGCTAAGTAGTTAAATCTCGCTTTGGGATTTGATCTGTCTGTTTTGGGGTCCTGTACTGAATTCCAATCTCCTCCTACAATATAATAGTGGTTAGGAAATAAGGTGATGAGGTTGTACAACTTCGTGAAGAAAATTTGTTGGGATGTACAGGGGGCATATATGTTTATAATGAGAATAGGTTTAACTAATAAAGGGTGTTTTGTAGTGAAGTAACACCACCTACCCTCCTCATCTGACCCCACCTTTTCTATAGTTGAGCAAAAATTGTTTTTGATGATAATGGCCACCCCTGCACTATTCGTAGTACCTTCTGACGCTATGATCTTTTTGATCCAAGGTCTCGAATTTTCTTGTTCCCATTGCTGATTCAACAGATGAGTCTCCTGAAAAAAGGTAATATTAGAGGAAGATTTCAAGGTTAAATGCATAAGCAGTTTTTTTTTTTAGGTGATTGTAACCCCTTAATGTTCCATGATTCTATGTTCCACAACATCTAATTGAGATAAGTACATTAAGCAATAGGGAATAAATTAAAGAATAAAAACAACACTGTAAATTATTGAAACACTGTATTATGAACATGAGGGCAAGTATGATAAATCCTTCCCGCTTAAACCCGGTGCCTATCCACCTCCCCCTAAGCACGGAAGGGTCTGGGAAAATAATGTAACGTGGTCTTGGAATCACCAAATAAGAGAAAAATATTGTTCCCAGACAGTACATTCTAAAACACCATACACCAAAATGCATAGCAAAACCCATGCAGTGTTTAAAACAAAATTATACCTCTGCCAAAATAAAGGTACAAGCATGCAGAGTTACACATTTCGAAAATAGTTGTTTATATCTTATAGAAGGCTGTTGTAAATTGTTAATTGAGGTTGTGAGAGTCTTGAGTGAGGCTCTCATTAAATGTGTGAGGGGGGGGGGCTTCCCCAGTTAGGGACTATGTATAGTTAGGCAATTAACCCAGTGACCAAAAGTCAGTGCCATAAATTCTGGCATCTTGAAGGATGACTCACTTCATGAAAGTGTATCCCAGCTAGCAAACTTATGTGTATCAATAAAGTTAATCCCGTGAAATTATCTACAAGTGCATCATCATACAGTACCGAAGAGTTTTTAAGGAGAGAGAAAAACTCAATTTCCTCATCTCCATTGCCTGACACTTCACTATCACTTTGTTTTTAAAGAAAAGCTATAGCCTTTTAGATGTCCAGGACCTGTTATAAATCTTGAAGGAAATTAAACTCCAAAGAAACAAGTCATCTCAGGCTCTCTTATGTAGTGGTGACCACCTGACCCTACTCAATTGAGTGAACCTCACTCGGTTCCCTCAATTATCCATTATCAATTCCACAGACCATTCTGATGAGTTGCATGTGCAGGAGCAGATCTCAGCTGTTCAAATGCTCAGAGTTACATTGCAGTATCATAAAAAAGGGAAGCCCGCACTGTAATTATCCAATCACCCTTGTTAAATACATTTAAAATACATACATGTCTAAAATTCTATTTAGTTCTTATACCATCTTACTAGGGATGTACATTTCTGAAGTCCAATTATTTAATGTGGTAACAGTTTCATCATTCAGCATTAACAATGAAAACTAGCCATCTCATATTTCCCCAAGGAAGGCTCGTCGGCTATGACAAGTGAATTCTGCCTTCAGTTCTTGCCAAAAGGAGTTAACAAGTCTGTTTTAATATGTTAACTAACACACAGGGCATTATCAGAGAGATTAGATGAAGCGTGCAGTTTCTGGGTAAGCAGTACTAACCTGCGTGAAATGCACGCTGCAAACATCAAGATTTGCTTCTTTTGAAGGTTTCTTCTTTTTATAGGAAATCCTCATAAGTGGGTCAGAACATGTAAACTTTTAAATACAATTTCCCATCTCGATCTTGATTGTTGAAAGCTTCTGAGGATTCGAATGGACCACAATCTGAAGGATGGAGATATCTTGAGGTTTTTAAAATGACGAGAAAGCGCTAAAAGGTGCTGCGCCTTTAAGAGCACTTTGCATCAAGGGAAAGCTGAGGGTCACCGTAGCGTCGGAGGTCTGAGAATCATGTCTAACAGGTCTGTAGTACAAGGATTCATCCAGGGACTGTCTCGTAGGTCGCGAATCCTCCGTAGCTGTCGCTAGACATGGAAGAACAAGGGAGAGTCAGCCAGTCAGTTAGCAAGGTATGTTTATGTACCTAAAACTCCTCGGATAACTGCCATCAACAGTTCAACTCTTCGGAAGTATGTTATTAAGAGATTTATTAATCTTTTATTACTAAAAGCACACTCTGTAGACGTTCCTTTTAAGATCTACCTTTTTTAAGCAAAATTCAGTTAATTAAGCGACTTGTGCTAGAATTTCAGTTTGAGAGCTATGTAATAAAACTGACAAGGAAAATTTACATTACTCAAAGGTTAATAATATTATTGTATCTTGTAATAGAACATTTAGGATATTAAAAGTATCAGCTAAGTCTTTTGTGTTGTTTTGTCCGGGCGCTCTCTAAATGTTTTTTCAAAAATAACCACTGCTTCATCGTAGTTATGAGCTGATAGTTGAATACCTTGGTGAGTAAAATTGAGGGTGTTGGGATACCTCATTTGAAATCTGATTTGCTTTTTAATCAAGTAGGCGCAGAAGGGAGCTAGTTTCTGTCTTTCTTGTTTGATTGGAGTTGGAAGATCAGAAGAGAGGAATATTTCTTGAGCTCTTCCATTCTATGAATTTCTTTTTTTTTTGATGCAACTGTTAGCTTATTCACATGTTGGTAATTTAGAATCTTAACATATACTGGTCTCGGATTAGTATTGTCACTTGCTGGTCTTAGGGCTCTGTGTGCACGTTTGATAATTATTTTATCTGAGAGAGGTTCTTTATCCAGGAAAATAGAAAAAATTTCAGAGATGCTTTCTAATAAGTCCGTTTGTGTTATATTTTCTGGGATGCCTCTAATGATAAGGTTGTTACGTCTGGATCTGGCTTCGAGATCAATTAATTTCTGTTGTATGATCTTTATGTTTATGTCATTATTATTTTGCTCTTTTTGTATTTGTTCTATTTTGATCTCATTTTCCATCATCCTTGTTTCTGTTTTATCCATTCTGGTTAAGATTCTGTCAATGGATTCATTAAATGTTTTAAGTTGCTGTGAAAGGCCTTGAATTGCTGTTTGAATGGGCTGAAGAGCACTCTTTAGTTCTTCCATGTAGCTTGGGTCAGATTTCTCTTTTGAATTTGCTGATGTTACCTTAGGCGTCTCTTGATGTTTAGTAGCTCTGGCCCTTTTCCAGGTTGTTTCTTTTTCTGGGGAGGCTATAGTTGAAAATTTTGCTTTAGTGGTTTGAGTTTCCATGTGATCCATTTCTTTCGATATGCTTGTGTATCTTTTCAATGCCTTTTTTCTTCACAGGAGTGTCAGGCCTCCAAGGCCCAAAGCATATGCAGTCCGGAACACCAGCAGAAAAGACAGACAAATCAGGCACAATCCTTCCCGAAGGATACTCTCCCACTCTCACAAATTGCTGGTAAGCACAGTATGTACACTTCTTGAATGTTCTATGAAATTATTAAGTTTAAGAAAATCCTTTGTCCTTTAAAATTAGCTGTTAAACTGTTGTTGAGTGGCAGAGCTTTGTGAAAACACTGCTTATAGGATGTCAGCCATTTTGATTCCTTAGGACTGACAGACTCCTATGGCATCAGACTTCACAACAACCACAGACTTTTGAAATTGTCAGTGGTCTGCACAGTGATCATCATTGCCACGGGGTGAAACTGACATCACCAGAACGAGTGGATCAACTGTCAGTGTTACACTAATGCAGTTTAGGACATCCCACTGATGGCTCACACCATGGTCTGGTCTGCCACTACCATGAATGGAACGCTTGGCCTAGGTAGCTTCAGAGATGAAACTGATGGGATGGCACCAGCATGTGGAGATACACTGTGGGAAGGAACAGAAGTACTTGTTGACTGTCTGGTTATGACTACAGGGCTCACATTGCATGAGCCGAAAGCAGATGTGTGTGCACATTGCAGCATAGACATCGATGCCCAAAGAGCAAGGTTTGGTCTGCTGGGAAGGGGCCTGCCTCTCCCATGGGGCAATCGACTAAGCACAGTCATAGCACACAAAACCTTGCTCATACTATGGCACTACTGTAGTACTGTAGTACTGTTATAGCTGGCAATTCAGTGGACAAATGCCACAGATAACATGCTTCCATTCTATGTAGCCAATGATGTTATGACCTCAGTGTGTCTGCACTCCTGTCCTTTATGCAGCACACCCAGCTGGTGTGCAACACAGTCTGTGGCACAGGCAAGTGCATGGATGTTAGATCCATGACATCACTAGGAATGTTCATTTGGCTGTAGGAGTAAGTGGACACTCTCTCACACATGCCTACTAACACCAACTACATACCTAGATCTTCTGTGACAGGCAGTATCCATGTATTGTGGAGAAGCATCAACCTTAGCAGCAAATGCAATATAAGGTTGTGTTCTACAGGCCTCATGATGTCCACCATCTGATATTCCCTCATTGGCCGAATAGCTGTACAAGGTTTATCACCAGCTCTGTGTTCTTTGTGCCAGGGGCCATACTACCATACTGAGACACATCAGATTCCACAGTGGGATCAGTGGGCTGGCTAATGGAGGATAAAAGCAGTGGATGCTATAAAATAAGACACAGTTGACACAGGTTAGGAAATGTGCTTACATCACATGCTGTATTTCGCTAATGACATGTGCCACACACATCTCACTACAATGTTCCAGATAATAATAACTTACCAGGAGGTCTTGGTGCATGGGCCATGGAACCTATATAACAGGGAGATGAGAATTAAGTTACATATGCAACATACATGACATGTGTGAGGAATACATGCATAACATACACCTGGCATGTCTTAGTGGGAAGACTGCATCAGAGAGGAGGGATGAAATGCAACTGTTGTTGGGAAACAAAAGCATAAACACAGCATTCTTAATAACATCCTTGCCAGCATAGACCATTCTAAGACAGGTAAAACATACAGTAGGTTGTACATACATATGCCAGGTGTCTGTTGCTGAGATGATGATGGTGGCCATCCTATGAGGGGATAGAAGGACACAGAATTAATGGAGGACAACAATAGGAATAACAGCAATGAAACGTATGAAAGAGAGGTAATAGCATACCAGTGACACCTTCCTAATGTACTGAGTTTGTGTGTCATAATGTACTTCCTGCAGCGGGAAAGTACAGACAAAACAAACACAGTCATGTATGCAGGCATTGGCATAGTCACATGATGACATCCATGCACTTGCCTGTACTACAAACTGTGCTGCACACCAGTTGGGTGTGCTGCATAAAGGACAGGAGTGCAGACACACTGAGGTCACAGCATAGTAATAGGGTCTGCTGATACTCACATGATGTACAGTGCACCTGTTGCACAGATGTCCCTGTGTAGAAAAACAGAAACATTAATTTCATACAATGCAGGTCTGCTGCACATTGCTGCAGCCTATGAACATGTTGGGGAAGCATACCTGGTCTGTCTGTAAGTGTACCTGATTGGTTTCCACCCACAGAAGATTCACTTGTAGTTTGCAGTGTGAGAGAAATCTCAATATGACAGTATACAGCATTGGCAGAACAGGAGGATGAGGCAATAACAGGTAATGGTCACAGTAACAGTGTATGGAGACACTCCCTTGTCATGTCCTGCTGTTGTGCAGACATGGATGGATCTGTGCAAATGAATGCAGACATTACACATGTTGGTTGCACTGTTATGTATGTACTGCAGTTGCATGGTTACATGCCATTACACTTACATTAGTCATCATCACCCTGGGAGGACCCATGTGCACAATGTAATTCTGCTGCTGCAAAACAAAAACGACAATACATGAAAATGCATGTAACAGCAATATATGTACTTAGTTACTCTAGCTGCATCAGCATTATGCAAAGTAACACATACACCTACTTCTATTCCATCCCTGATATGCAGTGCTTTCCACTCGCTATATGTAGTCATGCAAGAAACTCTGTGATCTCATCAGGGGATGTCAGTGCTGAGCTTTTCTCCCCAGACCTCTGCTGATAAAGGACCTGTGTCCACTCAGACTTTCACAGTAAACAAATGTAAAATAAATAAAAAATACATAAATAATAAAAAATATACTTCTCTCAAGTCAAAGCAGTCATGTTTTTAGCTTTAAAGAGCTAAAAGTAGATTCTGACCTTATCTTTGACCACCATGTGTCTACTGTAGTAAGGAAGGCTTTCTACATAGAGGTCTTGGGTGACGAAAGCCAGGGAACTTTTTTTTGGCTAGGCTTATATAGGCCCCAGGGCCGATAGCCTAGTACCTACCTATGAGCCTATGAACCTATAACCCCTCTATACCCATCACTAATCAGGCCCATAATTGAGTATAATACACCTTTCGACATGTACTGTACAAAGCACCTGTAGCAATAGGACAGACCTCAGAGGTTTCTAAGTAAGAAGATCAAGGGACTCCAGAACATGCCTTACACAGCCCGACTAAAGTCCCTGTCACTATATCATATAGACTTTTTAGGGGAGACTTATGCCTGGTTTATAGACCAATCTCTGACCTAAATCAAATGAATTTTCTGCACATTTGTAAATCAAACGGGGCTAGAGTTACCTGTTACAGGTACCTAAACATGGCCTGCGACTTGAATAGGATGTGATGGAGGGACATATTTCTTTCCAGCAACAGCTGCATTTTTGGAATAGGCTGCCAATTCATGTGAAGCAGAGCACCTCTATGACACTGTTCTAAAGGAACCTGGACGACTTGGTGGGGCCCCATAAATTCTTACCAGAGATAGTGACCACAACCCTCCTGGATATGGGAAGTCATTCCTAAATACAATTCTGGGTATTGACTAGAGTATCTATAGTGTTAGATTGGGATGAAACGGTTAGGCTTGTAATGATCTCTGGGTTGATATCTTAGTAACCTCCTATGATCCTTTGATCCTATGGAAGGCCTCTGGATGACAACGTTTGCTGACAACTGCAAGGTGGTAACAATCATTTAATTCCTCAGTGATACAGATATCCTTCAGGAGGGTCTAGATCAGACAAATGGTTGTTGCCAGAACTGTGGCCTAAACTAAATGCAAAAAAATGCTTTATCATACCCTTTGGGCAGTCAATTGCAACATCAATAGCACTCCCCTTACAATAGACTCAGAGGTGACAGATTTAGGTACACAGAGAGATAATCACCTGAACTTTGACTGCCATGTGTCCAGAGTGGTGAGAAAATCCTTTTATGTGGCATAACTTATAAGTTAAGGTATGACATCCAGATCCAAGGAAATTATAGTCCCGCTGCAATCTGCCCTTATTAAACAATAATAAAGTACAGCATGCCATTTGGCATTGTTCTTGACTAGGCCCTTACAGCAGCTGGCATGACCTCTGACTTTCCTCACAAAGAAAATACATGGTGTAAACAACATGAACTATGTGGATAGTCTAAATGCTCTATCCCTTTACTCTGTCTCCTACCGACTATTAAGGGGTGATCTATGTCTGGTCTACAAGGCACTCACAAATTCAGCCCTGATAGAGCTGCTATACATCCACAAGTCAGACAGCACAATGGTCACCCAATCTAGGAATGTAAAGGTAGTCAGCAACTCAAATAAAGCATGCTGGAGAGACAGATATGTTTCTCATAGATTGCCTCTTCTTTGGAATAGGCTTCTCATTCACATTAAGCAGAGCCCTTGCTTGACCCTCATCAAACACAGTCTGGATGGATGGATGGGGAATTGTGAATTCACACCTGGGGTAGTGCCTATGACCCTTAGGAGCAATCTGTATGTCTTCAATGCACAGGTACAAATCCATGCCATCCTCTTGCCCCTAGGAGCCATATATTGGGTAAAATCAGGTTATATTGGCTAGGCTTGCAGGGGGCCCTTAAGCCATTAAACTAGTAATTCCCCATGAACCTATGAATAATGTTTATGATGAACATAATATATTGAATATTGTAGATGTATATGTTTTCCAACATATAAAGACATCCTTTCACACATCCAGTATGGTCGTGCATCACTGATGCCTGTAGCACCTAGGCTGCTGATGACTGTGCATTTCTTTGTTAGCCATAATACTTCAACAGTATCAACTATTCTACCTGTCTATGTGTGAATAATAATTCATTAATAACTTCACTAGTCCAGTCTGCTTTACAAAGAGACCATTATGGAAGTTTCATTTGTTTAACTCAAGAGCAATGCATGTCCAACTGTCTAAACTATATTCTACATTGTAAAACTTGATGATATCTGTCAGTTTTGTGAAGTATTAGGGTCTTTAGCATTTATGTGCCAGATGTTTCCAGATTCATCTGTTGCCTGCAGGAATATGGACACACACACACATAATACTAGTTTATTCATAAAGAATGTATGGTAGCTGTTAGCTCAGCCTGTAAAGCAACAGGCCAGCATGTGTACCATTTTGGCTAGGTGTGGGTTCAAATCTACATGAGGAGAGCTCTCATTATGTTCTAATCATTGTATCTTTCAAACATTTTCAAAAATGCTGATCTACATACCTGCTTATTGATATTAATAGTTATTTTGAGCATGCTTATGACTACCTTTATTATTCATCAGATTTCTACAACTATCTCCGTAATCCATAATATTCTGCCAGCAACACTTCTTTTACTGCAGTATTATGTGTAAACATTGGAACAGACTGGTATATTTCTGCAAAATGGTTTTGTGAAATATGCTAACGTTTCAACTTGAATTTCATTAATAGCTGTGTCCTTTACTAATTTGACTTCAGTGACCTTCTCATCCTTATATTTGGAGACACTGAGATGGTTAAACATACATTTAGACTGTAGAACATGGAGATACCTTGATATCATGGATAATTCTGTTATAATTTTTATTTTGACAATAAATATCTGTTCAATTTATGTCCTCCCACATAAAATATGTGAATGTGTCTATGATGTGCAGCACTTTGCCATGGTCCATTAACACGTTAACAGCAGCTATGTGTTACATGACAGTGCTCCACACTCAGAGGAATGAAAGTTTACAGTTGTGGTTTTCTGCTGTGACCACTGTGCTGATATGCATTCATGCTTGCAATTTTATTTTCATAAATGCACATCACTTTGTACTTTTTGTAAAGCATAAGCCATGGTCCCTATTAGTACCCCATGCCTGCACATTCATACCTCTAATTCTTTTCACTGCATTCCCACCATATACTTTTGCAGAACATGGACTAGCTAGACAGGTAGGTGTCAGGGTTCGAGTATGAGCACAGCTTAGAGCTGCAGGTCTGAATCTCATCCTTCAGTTCTTTTCCAAAACGTAAAGGACTGTGTGTCTAGTGTTCCAAAATGTGTATGGTGAATCTGTGATGTTCTTTAAATTAAAATTTATATAACCTGATCAATTCTGTTCTAAGATGAAAAGGACTGTGTGTCTAACATTTCGAAATGTGTATGGTAATTCCATGTTCTTTAATTTAAAATTTATATTACCTGATCTGAGCAATGTATATCCCAGTTATTTCAGAACAACATCATTCATACATACTATTAACTTTTCAGGTGATGAGGACCATAGTGGTAATCATGCCCTATGCATTGAATGGATGCACAGGCTGGAGGAACATTGCAGGGAGAGATGTATGTTGATTGCTTTCTCAGTTTTATTAAATAAAATAGATGTAATCATTGTTACAGACTCATTTTTGACATAACCTTATAAAGTAATTAAAATACAGGAATACCCATCATCTATCATAAAGGTAAGTGCAATATTCAGACAATACCTGTGTTTATAAGTATCATCATCTCCTTTTGGCTTATCCCAGTTAGGGGTTACCACAGTGGATCATCAGTCCGCTCATGACTGGCAGTGGAGTTTTACAGTGTTGAGTTGCCAGCCCAGCTCCAAACCATCCACAGAAGGCACACATATGCATACACTCACACCTAGGGCCAATTTAGAGTGTCAAATCCACCTGCAGCATGTCTTTGGGATGTGGGAGGAAACAGAAGCACCCAGAGGAAACCCATGTAACCACAGGGTGGACGTGCAGACTCTGCACAGAAGGCACCCCGGCCAAGAATTGAACCAGAGAATCTCTTGCTGTGAGGGGAACTGTGTTTATAAGTATGAAGTACCTAAAACTATGTTTACATATCATTTAGCAGCAAGCCATTTTTGCTTAACATAAGATTTGAAGTGTAGGCCACAACCTAAATGACAGTAATTTATGTGTAACTGTCACAGCGCTTTTAAAGTGGATGTTTGATATGCAAATTAATATGGTTTGTTTGCTGTTTGTAATTCATGTGTGGATGTGGTTCTTAGTGACTAATCTATTGTGCATTGCTTGCCTATTCACATGCTGAGTAGGTGTTTACTGTGTCAGTATTTACACTGTTATTGGTGAACTGTCAGGCATGTCCTTCAGTTCAACATGGGTATTGTATCAGATACATTTGATGGTTTGGTTAAAACATAGTTGTATCATGTATTTAGGGATACCTATGCATACAGGTATTCTTTTTCATCATTTCTAGCTGTCTCTTTCATAATTAGCAACCAGAATCACATTGTTTATCATGTATCACAGGCTGTCACTGTGTTTAGGATGGCACTTTATTCTTAGTGTGTTATGCTGTATTTCAAAAACTGATTTGGGGTCTGCCAATGACCATGTTGCCTGGCTCAGGTGTTTTGCATATGGCTTTTTTATTTTGGACTGGATTGTCATCTCACTATATCTTCATTAGAGCAATGTTAATTGGTGGCTGTTTATATGACTCATTGCATGCATAGACCCAGTGAACACATTCACACATCAACGTAAATGTGCAGGGCACACATGCAATAGAGAAAACATGGAAATACTGATATTTTATCAGATAGTCAGCTGGACAATTTACTGAGGCATACATCAGTATTAAATACTGCAGGTCTCACTACTACTGTTATGTTGTCATTCTCCTACTGTGTTTTGCAAGGTGAACTCATGTTACATAACACACTGCCATGACATGCTTCTCTTCAAAAGTCAGGATAATATGGCAAAGCACACCAGAAACTGTTGAATGCATCTTGATAAGATACAAAATCAAACAAATGTAAAAACAAATGCTGCAATCACTTCCCTCTCAGTTGAGAGAGTTTGTGATGGATATTAAATGCTTTGGAAGACATATCTTTCTGAAGAATACTTTTGGTAATATGACCTACATTGATCAAACTGATACAGCAAAATATTTTAAAGAAGCCTAGTATGTTTATTCCTGCTTCCCATCCAGCAATAGAGATGCTTATAAAAGAATGTGAGAATGAGGTATCCAAGCTTCATAATGGGAATAACTGGAAGGATTTCTATAATTTAAATTCTGAAGAGAGACAAGCATTAAAGGAGCTTAGGAATCATGAGATCATGATTAGGCCTTCTGGCAAGGGTGGTGCGATTGTAGTCTTGGATAGATCCATGTGTGAAGATTGGGTGAAGATAGTGAAAGGCTGCCAGCCTAGCTAGATATAATTTCGTAGATATTTCTGTCATTTGTAAATATTAATGTAAGCCACAGGCTTGTTGTCTTAAATGGAAAAAATAGTATTACATGTGGAAGTGGAAAATAATGTAACAACAGTGTACTCTACTGAACAAGTAAAGCATGTTGTGACCCTTTGATGTAAACACGGCTCTGGCAAGTTTAGATGAAGGAATTCTTGCTATTGTGTTAAGGCTAGAGTTAATGGCCAGAATTTGCATGCATACATGTCCTTTATTGCTCTGGTTTCTGCCCAGAGGTGAAGAATGTAAATGTAGTTTCTGTTAGCCTGGGAAGCCAGGGAAGTGTGAAGAATGATGTAATGTGAACCAGGAATGTGATTTAAAAAAAAAAACAGAGAGAATCAGAGAGCATTAAGCATTTTTGTCTTGACCACCCAACTCAGCACTGCCTTTGTTCTATATGTAAGTTTATATTAGACTTGTATTTTCTCTTAGAAATAGCTAGAAACTAGAAAGAGTAGACTGTTTGTCTGTGATGTCAGAACCGTACTACTGAATTATATTAAGTATTTCTCTTTGATCTCTGAGCTCTTGACTAGCACTGTGTAGTAAGAAGTATTGTCTTGTGTTTTTAATTATTTATTATTAAATATTTTTAAACCCTTTTAACTGTGGCTGTTTTGTGTAGAGATAATTTAAGCTCTTTAGAGTACTTGCATGCCTTTGGAAAAATTGTACAAAGCCACTCTAATAGCTTTAGCCCTGGGCTATTCTACCAATTGGATAATAATATTGCACAGTAATAACTGGACACCCTTTTAAGGGCCTTTTAGTAGCTGATAAATATTAGTGGGTGGTGGCAGCTGGTACTACCATATAGCTTGGGGAAAAGAGGCACAGCTGGAGTACCTGTGCCAGCCTTCCCCAGGAGTGCCTGTGTGGTTGTATAAACTCTTCTCAAAGTGTGTGTGTGTGTGTGTGCGTGTGTGCGTGTGTGCGTGTGTGTGTGTGTGTGTGTGTGTGTGTGTGTGTGTGTGTGTGTGTGTGTCAGCTACATGGGCAGGGATGTGAAGCACTGGTTGTACAGAGAGGGTGCTGGAGGTTTTAGCTTGCCCACTCGGCTGAGATCTAGACCTTATAGCTGTGCCAGTGGAGAGTCTTATTGGGGATTTCGAGAGCAAGGGAGTGACCAGCCCCAGAATGACTGTGATCTCTGTGTGCTGTTAAGGGAAATGGCACTTTACTGTGTGCATTTGTTATCCTTTCCTCCTATATGAGATGCCCCTCACTGGTGTTATTGGTGAAGATTGAGGGTCCTTGATTGCAGGGCCAGGGCATGAGTGTCACATATTAATTGTTTGGCAGTGGTGGGATATCCACATCACACATTAATTGGTGGCAAATATTAATTGGCTTGTAGTGGTGTGGGTAGAGTGAATTCCTGTACCTTGTGTACAGTGAGCTTTGAAGGTGTTTTATACTCTAAATCAGCCATGCAGTGAATTCTCAGAGTTCAGATCACAATTGTTTTATTTCTTTTGTTAGCTTAGTTAGTCAGGGTGAGCAGGCAGCATGTCAGCAGAGGAGTATGGAAAGCTGACAAGGAGCCAGCTGGCTGAGATGTGCCAGGCTAGGGGACTAGTGCATGGAAACCTGACTAAGGCAGACCTGATTGCAGCCTTGGTTACAGCTACATCAGAAAACAGCAACCAGGAGGACAATCGGACTGGCAGTGGAGATATGATACCCTCGGAGAATGGACAGCTCAACCTTTCTGCAGAGGACTTAAAAATCCATTTGGAGCTAAAGAGATTTGAGTTGGAGGCCAGCTGTTTGGTGATAGAAGCTGAGGAAAAGGAAGTGGCAGAGGAAGCATGAGAGGGAAATGCTGACTCTTTGCTAGAGTCATGGAGGTAATGGGGAAGGGAGTAACTGGAACCCAGAAGCACAAAAGGTCAGTAAATTTTTTCCGCAGTTTAAAGAGGGGGATAATTTTGATAGTTTCATTCATATGCTTGAGAGGGTATGCAAACAGTAAAGTGTTGACCAAAGGCTCTGGGTACGGTACCTGACCCCCTTACTCCATGGTAAAGCTGTAACTGTTTTGTCAAAAATGTCTGACGTTGCATGTTTTGATTATACTGCTGTTAAAAATCACTTGTTAGAATTCCTTAAGCTAACACCTAAAATGTACAGGAAAAAGTTTCATGAGCATAGCTGCAAGGCAGATGAAAGTGTGTGTGAATATGTTGCTGAACTGAGCACTTATTTCCATAGGTAGGTGAGTGGCTGTCAGGTCACCACTTTTCAAGGTCTGGCAGACCTTTTGGTGAGGGAACAAGCCCTTAGCACTTTGCCTGAGGGCATGAGGATCTGTAGCTGATAGACAATAGTTGCTTCAGATGAGTTGGGGAAGAAGGGAGACCTATACCTGGCAAGCAGGGCAGCCCTGCACAAGAAAGGGACCCCCAGTACTGCTCATGAGTCTAAAGGAACCCATGGTGGGCAGCACAGACTGCCCCAACAGAATCTGCCAGTAGCAGGGGAAGCCAGTAGTCCAGGTACACGTCCAGGAGCTAGGGTTAAATGTTTTGAATGCAACCAGTGGGGCCATGTGGCATAAAGGTGTCCATGAAGGCAAGGTGGCAAAAAAAAAGTGAGGGAGCCAGCAAATTGGAAAGACAAAATGCCAATAGTAGGTTGTCTTGGGACAACAAGGGTACCAAACTACCACCAGAGGCTATATCCTATTGTAGTGAATGGCAAAGAGGCCATTGCCAAGAGAGAGATAGAGCCTTTGATATAACCATTGTAAATCATGTAATGGTTACAGAGGAGCACTACTTGCCTGAGCAGTCAGGGCTTTAGGAGGGATCCCATTCCAAATACATTTGGCTAGGGTTCACCTTGACTTGGAGGGTGGAAAAGTAAGCCAGCAATTAGGTGTGTTTGAGGATATACCTGCATATGTCCTGATAGGGAATGATTTTGATAGTGCAGTACCCTGTGCTTGTGCAGTTACAAGCAGGTAAGTCTGGTAGCCTGGGGAGACCCAGACAGATTGCATACTTGCAGTCAGGACTGGTGAGGTGGTTACTTCAGGGAGGGAGCTACCCTGTAGCAGTGAGACTGAAGGTGAGCCACAGCTGCTTGGGGGTACTGATGGTCCCTTGGACATAGTGACTGCAAAGGTAGAGGTGAGTTGTAGTACCCAGGCTGACAGTGAGGCGCCACTGTCAGAGGATGCCAGATTTCCTGTGGAAGGGGAGCTGGGAAGGGTTACCAGGAGAGAGTTGAGACAGGCTCAGCTCTCAGACCCTACATTGCAAGGCCTGAGGCAGGTAGCTAGGGAGACACCTGATTCTCAAGGAAAGGGGGAATCTGCATACTGGGACAAAGGGTTACTATACAGAGATTGGACCCCGAAGGAGGGCTAGAAGGTGAGAGAGTACAGAAGTTGGTAGTGCCTAGAGCTTACCATCTGGCGCTTCTAGCCATTGCCCATGATATTCCCTTTGCAGGTCATATGGGCATAAAACATAAAAAGAGGCATATTATGCAGAGCTTCTACTGGCCTGGAATTTCCAGAGATGTAACAGGGTACTGCAGGACCTGTGAGCAGTGCCAAAAGGTAGGCAAGGCAGGAGACACGGTGAGACCGTCTTTGATGCCTTTGCCTGTGACTGAGGAGCCATTTCAGAGGGTAGCTATGGATATTGTGGGTCCTCTGAGTACCCCACGTTCCATAGGGAAAAAGTATATCCTCGCGGTAGTCGACTATGCTACACAATACCCTGAGGCAGTGGCTTTGTCCTTCATTGAGGCAGAGAAGGTGGTAAATGCTTTGATAGAGATTTTCAGCAGGGGAGGTTTCCCAAAAGAAATACTGACTGACAGAGGTACCAATTTCATGTCAGACCTGCTGGCTTGTCTGTGGAAGTCCTGTGGGGTGAAGCACATGAAGACCACCCCCTACCATCCCCAGACTAATGGTCTTGTTGAGAGGTTAAACTCTACAATCAAGTCCATGCTACGGGCATTTGCAGTTCAGTTTAAGAGGTAGTGGGACATATATTTGCCCCATCTATTGTTTGCTTACAGAGAAGTTCCCCATTAATCCACAGGTTTTTCACCCTTTGAGTTACTGTATGGGCATAGGATGAGGGGACCTCTAGATTTAATTTGAGATTAGTGGAAAGGTGAGTGCAAGTCTCACAAGGAGTTTGTTGTGGCATACATCCTAAACCTCAAGACAAGGCTCAGGGAACTCATGAGCTTGTCCCAGGAGAACCTGACAGAAGCCCAATGACAGAAAAATGTGTGGTATGACAGGAATGCTCAAGCTAGAGAGTATGCTGTGGGGCAGCAGGTAATGGTTCTCATTCCTGTCAGACACAACAAGCTGCAAACAGCTTGGGAGGGACCCTACAAGGTGGAAAGAAAGGTAAGTGATGTTAAATGCATGGTGGAACTGCTAGGCAGAAGGCAGGGGCACAAGTTGCACCATGTTAACATGATGAAACCTTACCGTGATAGGGAGGCCCCTGTGCTGAGCATTTGCAGTGGATTGCAGGAAGAGTCTGAGGGAGATCTGGGGACTGATCTCCTCGGTAAGGCTCGGGCTGACACATCAGTGGAAGGGGTAGCAATGTCCCAGCAGCTATCTCCTACCCAGGTTCAAGAAATCCGAGCAGTGTTGCAGGAATTTGGGGACATGTTCACTGATAAACCAGGGTGCACCCACCTGGGGCAGCACCAAGTGGATACAGGACCCCAAAGGCCTATTAGGCAGGCCCCTTATAGAGTGCCTGAGAGAGTCAAACAGACTCTGAGGGAGGAATTACAGGAGATGTTGGAACCAGGGGTGATTCAAGAGTCCAACAGTCCTTAGGCCTCCCCAGTGGTGCTGGTGCCAAAGAAGGATGGCAGCACCAGGTTCTTTGTGGATTACATGAAATTGAATAGTCACACAGAGTCAGATGCTTACCCCATGCCTAGGATAGATGAGGCTCTAGAGCAGCTGGGTGGGGGTAAGTATCTTACAACCATTGATCTTAACAAGGGTTACTGGCAGGTGCCCTTGACTCCCAGTGCTAGAGAGAAGTCAGCCTTTGTGATTCCTTTGGTCTTGTATGAGTTCACAAAGATGCCCTTTGGGATGAAGAATGTCCCAGCGACTTTCCAGAGGCTGGTAGATCATATCCTAGCAGGAGGGTTTGCCCTTGCTTACCTAGATGATATTGCCATCAACAGCCATTCCTGGCCAGAGCACCTTCAGCATGTCAGGGAGGTTCTGGGCAGACTACAGAGGGAAGGGTTGACCATTAAGCCGAGCAAATGTCACGTGGGTATGGCAGAGGTCTCCTACCTAGGACATAGAGTGGGGAGCGGTAAGATAAGGCCAGAGCCTGCCAAAGTGGAAGCCATTCAGGCATGGCCTGCACCTGTTACTAAAAAGCAGGTGAGGGCATTTTTAGGGACAGCAGGGTACTACAGAAAGTTCGTCCCCAGTTATAGTACCATAGCTGCTCCCCTCACAGACCTGACAAGGAAGAACAGGCCAGATAAGGTAGTGTGGACCCCAGCATATGAGCAGGCATTCCAGAAGCTTAAATAAGCTTTGGGAGGACCCCCTGTGTTAGCCAGTCCAGATTACAGCAAAGAATTTGTTGTGCAGGTGGATACTTCAAACCATGGGATGGGGTCTGTACTTATCCAGATTTCTTCAGAGAGAGAGAAGAGCACCCAGTGGTTTATCTCAGTCATAGGCTCCAACCCAGGGAGGAATGCTATGCAGCTGTAGAAAATAAATGTCTAGCCATAGTGTGGGCACTGCAGAAACTTCAGCCTTATCCGCATGGAAGGAAATTCACTGTTATGACAGATCACAAACCCCTAACATGGTTAAACAGAGCCAGCCAGCAAAATGTGAAGTTGTTAAGATGGAGTCTGGGGTTGCAAGCATATGATATGTCTGTGCAGCACCACAGTGGGATTAGCAATGCCAATGCAGATGGGCTCTCAAGACAGGGAACGGGGTAAGGTATACTCAGATAGACCTAACTCCATCAAGCAGCATTTCTCAAGGGTCACTTGAAAAACTAGCTTGAGTTCTCCAGGGGGGGAGATATGGGAAGATTGGGTGAAGATAGAGAAAGGCTGCCAGCCTAGCTAGATATAATTTTATAGATAATTCTGTCATTTGTAGATATTAATGTAAGCCACAGGCTTGTTGTCTTAAATGGAAAAAATAGTGTTACATGTGGAACTGGAAAATGATGTAACAACATTGCACTCTACTGACCAAGTAAAGCATGTTGTGACCCTTTGATGTAAACACAGCTCTGGCCAGTCTAGATGAAGGAATTCTTGCTATTGTGTTAAGGCCAGAGTTAATGGCTAGAATTTGCATGCATAAATATCCTTTATTGCTCTGGTTTCTGCCCAGAGGTAAAGAATGCAAATGTAGTTTCTGTTAGCCTGGGAACCCAGGGAAATGTGAAGAATGATGTAATGTGAACCAGGAATGTGATTTTAAAAAACAGAGAGAATCAGAGAGCATTACGCATTTTTGTCTTGACCATCCAACTCAGCACTGCCTTTGCTGTATATGTAAGTTTATCTTAGACTTGCATTTTCTCTTAGAAATAGCTAGAAACTAGAAAGATTAGACTAAGTGTTTTTCTTTGATGTTTGAACTGTACTACTGAATTATTTTAAGTATTTCTCTGTGATCTCTGAACTCTTGACTAGCACTGTGTAGTAAAAAGTATTGTATTGTGTTTTTAATTATTTATTATTAAATATTTTAAACCCTTTTAACTGTGGATGTTTTGTGTAGAGATAATTTAAGTTCTTTAGAGTACTTGCATGCCTTTGGAAAAATTGTACAAAGCCACTCTAATAGCTTTAGCCCTGGGCTATACTACCAATTGGATAATAATATTGCACAATAATAATTGGACACCCTTTTAAGGGCCTTTGAGTAGCTGATAAATATTAGTGGGTGGTGGAAGCTGGTACTACCATATAGCTTGAGGAAAAGGGGCACAGCTGGAGAACCTGTGCCAACCTTCCCCAGGCATGTCTGTGTGGTTGTATAAACTCTTCTCAAAGTGTGTGTGTGTGTGTGTGTGTGTGTGTGTGTGTGTGTGTGTGTGTGTGTGTGTGTGTGTGTGTGTGTGTGTGTGTGTGTGTGTGTGTGTGTGTGTGTGTGTGTGTGTGTGTGTGCGCTACTTGGGCAGGAATGCAAAGCACTGGTTGGACAGTGAGGGTGCTGGATGTTTTAGCTTGCCGACTAGACTGAGATCTGGATCCAATAGCTGTGCCAGTGGGGAGTCTTATTGTGGACCTGAAGAGCAAGGGAGCGACCAGCCCCGGACTGACTATGATCTCTGTGTGCTCTTAAGGGAAATTGCACTTTACTGTGTGTATTTGTTATCCTTTCCTCCTATATGAGATGCCCCTTATTGGTGCTAGTGGTGAGGATTGAGGCTCCTTGATTGCTGGGCCAGGGTACAGGCATCACAGCATGTACCATAATTAGATGTTAGACATGCTTGAAGATGAGAAACTTATACTGAAATCCACAAATGGGAACTAAATAAAATTATACATAAGTGAAGGATAGCTTATTTGATTTACTGATGACACATTCATTCTCACAAGAACTATTTGATTATTTACTGATTGCACACCCTCTTTTACCCACTACTAATGGTGTACCTAAAATACATAAGGATAATCGGAACTCGCCAATGTGCCCTATAGTTTTTGGTGGAGGATGGCTCACCAAACCTGCCTCTATTTTTGTGGAACATAAACTGAAGTTAGCAATCCCCAAAGCAGTCACTGTATTGACTCGACACTTTGCACTTTCTTAGAACATTATCTGACTGTTACAAGTCTTTGGATAAGACAACTTATATAAGAATGATGATGATGGATGTTAAGAGCCTTTTCACTGTGATCCACAATGATTTTGGGGTTGAGGTGGTCCAACAATTCTTAAGAAGTGAAAATAACTTTGACTGCAGCACTATTTCCTTGATTTGTTCTCTATTAGAGCTAATTTTGGAGAGCAATGTTTTTACATATGATGACAAATACTGTCTGCAGAAATGGGGAGTTGCAATGGGCCCACCATGTGCCAACAGTTATTCTAATATAGTTCTTGCCCAGTGGGTATCCAATTATGTGTTCAATATGACGAATCAGTGATTGAAGTACTACTGTACATACCCTATTACAAGAGATTTGTGGATGACATACTTTTTCTGTGGAGTAGTGACACAAAGAACGTACCACGTTTGTAGACTACTTGAGCAGTACAACATCTTTTCTACAGTTTGAAGTCAATAGCTCCAGCAGAAAAATTAACTTTTTTGATGTTATACTTCAGATAGACACAGATGGTAGCCTTGATATATCCTTACACAAAAAAGATTCCTGGAGGAACCACTTATTGCAGAGTGAGCATGCATCCCAGGCATGTCATCAAAGGACAACTTTTAAGAATCTCCAGGTTTTGCACCAATGAACAGGATTATGAAGAAGAGGTAGAACAACAAATTCTGAGAGATAATTCATGATGTTCATCCCTATCAGGGCAGTCCCTCAGCTCCGTAGGTATTGTCTGTGTGATCCACTTATGTAATGCTGCCACCATGGTGTTGGTCATACCAGTGACTGGACTGTATATGCACACTTGAACATGCAAACCATATTGCTGCCATGCTTAAGTGATACAGGTCCAAATGTGCACTGCAGATGTGTGATATTTAGCATTATGTTTCAATGTGTGCATGACACTTATTACCTCATTAGACTTTCATTCAACATTAAGCTGTCCATGAGTTTCGACAGTTAACATGCAGCCACTACTGCAACAATTCCACAGTAAATATGACAGCAACTCACAAACAACATGCTGCCCATATTCCACCAATGCCACAGTGGTATGGGTGTGATTTGCGGATCGCTATGTGATATATGTGCAACAGAAGGACATGTCCTTGCCCCTGTGTTTTCAATGACAGTTGTCATGCTTTCCCACTGGCATTCTGGCATTTTGTGTGGCACTTGTTGTCAATGCTGATGCCATATTTTACCACATAAATGTATCTGATATTTATGGGTGGTCCTCATTTACTGAATGCATAGACCACCAATGTCACATTTATGTATACACCCTGGTAATGTTAATTTATTCAGTAACACTACAGTATGCTGTCTTTGACCTGTGTTACATTTCCACATCCATTCCTTATTCACATAAATTCACACATTTCAGCAAATGGCGTCTATATTCCATGATTATGTATGTCTCTGCATATATTCCAATCCACAGTGAAACGGCATTGCACCTTGGAACTGAGATCAGCCACTGACTTCATGTTAATGTGCTGTAATGTTGCTCACATGACTGTCCCCTTCTCAGTAATAATCAGTGTCAGTGACATATAAATGCAGATGATTTTTTTCCACATGTTGTGTTATGTTGGCTTGACAGTACATGTGTATGTGATACCAATTCCTAGCTTGCTTACATTACCTATCACTGTTATATGATTGCACAATACTATGTGTGTCATTTATGCATGTCCATTTTTGTTGATGTCAGCAATGTCATCTGCTCATGCGACATCCATTTGCTTCAATGTAGATTGGGTTGACTTCAACACCAACCTATGTGGTGGACACATGCATTTGCAACATATTGTTGCCCTGCTTTATCATTTGCCTATGGAGGTTGGATGCTGTGTCTTTCTTGATGTAGGCCAATGATATCCATCTCCCTTCTGCCTTTGTAGGTAAGTCATATATCTTGCACATATGCATGATAGATGCTCGCCTTTGTTGGAATTCACATCCATTTTCATGTATTATTTTTGTTACAAGGTCATGTGCCAGCTCTATGACCAAAGAACTTCCTCATAACTAAATCTGTTATTAATGACACTTATTTTATACATAATTAAAATCACATGATACAATGTTATTCTAAGAAAAATCAACCAGTTAGTTACAGATCCCTAGGAATATTTAAGTGAGGCCATTGTGCACAGTGCAAAAACATCTGGACAAAGGCCCATGAAAAATAGGTACAAATGTGTACACTGATTAACATAAAATTTGCATATAGAATTGTGTAACCCCACCCTCTCTGATGGAATTGTGGGATACTAACTTTTAAATGCAAACTGAAAAACTGACAAAATAGTAAACACAAAATAAACAGAAAAGTAGTGTTTTTTATGTTAATATTTGAGCTTGTATCAAACTTTGAACTTATGAAAATCTAAAATACAATTTTCTTTTATAAAAATAATATTAACTGCTTCTACACTAATATTAAATATCACATATTATAACTATAATAAAACTATTTTATTTATATAAACACCTGAATGTTTTTATATTAACATATGAACTTGTATAAAACTAAAATAAAATTTTCTTTTATAAAAATAAAAAATGTACTAAAAGTTTAGTTACTTGAGCCCCTCTTTAAGTCTCAATAACATCAAAACTATGTATGGGATCTCTGGTAGTAGTAATGATGCCCACCTAGGCACCTACCTTTGCAGTGTAGAAACAGGAGACAGTCTAAGAGGAACACAGACACATAAATATATATGATATGAAATCTTTTCAACTGAGCCCATGTAAAAGGACTTTCAGCTGCACATGTCTCTAAATCCCCACCTCCTTATCTGGCGGATGGGTGATAGTGATGATGTGGTACATCTTTAACGTTAAGTCAAGCACTCATCCTATCCTAACCCTGGACATCGCAGCAGATGAGGAGCCAAGGTGGAGACAACTTGTTAGGAAGCATGTCATCAGCATCTATAAATGTAGTTAGGGAAATGCATAACAAACAGAAAACCATAATTAGGAAGTGTGAAAACCAATGCTTTTATGCACTTCAGGAGTGCATAATAAATTCCAAAGCTTTTGTGGAAGGGAGAGGTACATGTGACCCATTAACTGTGGTGGCCAGCAATCTTGCACACTGTTGAGTATCTAATCCTGTCACTTTTTAATGCTTCTACTTATTTGAAATTTCTGATTGCACTCCATAGATGAGTATGTCTTTAAATGTGACATTTGTGTCAGATAATCCTTTGCATCTTACGGTTTCTAAGTAACAGCTCTGATTAATATGGTTAACATTATTGTCAATTTCTGAGTTACTGCCAGTAAAATTAAAACTCATTTTCAAAGACATGGACCTTGGGTACATGCATGGCCTTCCTAAGTGAAACATGTTTGGCTTGGTTGTGGTTGGAAGTAACTTGTTAACTTTTTCTCATACTGCTTCATATGAATCCTCAGATTCTAACAATTTTTTAGCAACTTGTATGATTGAATTAGCTTGGTAGGGTCAGCCACTACAGGTGCAGCACATCTGATTCCTCCATTCTTCTCAAGGCCACTGGAATTGGGGCATACCCCTTGAACATGGCCATTTTTGTGGGTGAGAATTGTCTCTCTAGATAGAAAAACATCACAGCCTTTAGGCTTTGGATTACCTGAGACCAAGACAAGGATCATACATGCAGGTGCCACCATAGTGTGACTAGCTGTTACGCTTTAAGGTGACATCCTAAACCCCTGACATGCTGAATTGCAGAAGGACATACTGCTTTCTGGCAGGCAGTTCCTTTCTCATAGAGTCTATGTAGCAGCTGAACAGAAATAACATTTTTCACTTTTAGATAATAAAATGAAATGACAAAAATATCTTGGTTTGTAAGCTCATCACTGACTTTCATACGTACTGGGTTTTATGTCTTTGGCAACTGACTTCTGTCTGAATTACTTGAAACGTAGGTAGTATAGTCGTATCTATGGCAAGACAATCTGGCAGCTTTCCTTTCTAATAACTGTTAATTGTTCTCAAAAAGGAAATCAGAGATTGTTTCAAATAACTGAAAAAAATATAAATATATATACAGACTTCAAAAAGAGAGCATGACACTTTTCTTTATGTGAACTCCTGCCAGTGTTTCAGAACAGAAGCCCGAGTTGTTACTCAAGCCCAGGTCGCCTGGGTTGTAGTCAGGGTTTTCTTTATATGCCTTGGAGCTGGGCTAATTATAGCATCTTTGATAAAAAAAACAAATACCTCCAAATGTTAACATAATCAAATGTGTTATGAATAAAGCTTCAGTCAAGTCCCACTCTAAATCTGTGTTATTAAAACCCGAGTGCAACAACCAGTGTAACTGCACAGTGCAAGGTACAGCACTGTATACCAACGTAAAATTTAGCAGTGAGAATAAGCTTTAGGTAATGTAAGACCAGAGCTTTCTTCATTGCTGTATTAATTTCCTGTATTGAACAATGAATCATAACGTACTGTCAAGTGTAGATCTACCGTCTTGACATTGTCATTCTCTGCAAAAATCTGGACACTGAACACCGACTGAGGTATGCCTTCTGCTGAATAAGGAATCTATCTAGTACCGTACTGTAGTCACATTTTTTTAAATTATTTTACCTGGAGGAGTTACAGGAAGTCGAGCCACCACTGGAGATAAATTTTCTCATCCTGTCTCCACCTGTCCCATGCTGCAACTGTGTCATGACTCATGACCTGGCTACGTGACTGTCCTGAGCCTTCTGTACCTGGGGGTCTAGAACTAGGAAGAGATTCCTGGACTGGGAGGCAGACTGAGACTACAACTAATACTACCTCTTGCTTCAGAGTTTGGTAGCTTTCTTATTACTTACTTTAAATATTAATTTAGTAAAACAGCTTCTGGTTGCTGCTTTGTGCTGCTGCTGCTGTTGCCCATCCATCTGCTGCTGTTGCCCACCCATCTCGGCCTGCTGCCTGCTGCCATAGAAATCCAAAACTGTTCAGATCAGTATGTTCAACCACAACAATTAGTTCACAACCACCATACCACATATTAACTGCAAACATAGACTAGGTAAACAGAGAAAGAGAGAGTACAGACACAGCCTGAGCCCACCACTCAGCCGAATGCTAATTTACAACAGGCTGGCAGTCTGCCTCACGAAGCTGACATCATCGCGCATGCTCACACGTAATGATGTCAGCAACAACATTAGATAAAAAAAATGGGAAATTAAAAATTTGGAAATTGAAAGGGCCACTCAGGAATTCATGGCGCCCCATTATTTTGCCCTTGAAACCAGTAAATACCGAGGAATTCAGTATGGTTGAGAGGTATGACAAGTAGTCCTGAATACCCACAGTCAAATGGCTTGTTTGAACGTGCAGTTCAAAGTGCAAAACAGCCGTTAGACAGATCCAGACGTGACAATACCAGTGTTTTTCTAAACTTGTTTAATCTCAGAAACATTCATCATGATAATCTACTTGGTTCACCTGCCCAGAGACTTATTTCAAGACAAACCAGAACCAGATTGCTGATCAGTAACAGCTTATTGGTTCCATGTGCTAAGAACAACAAAGTAGTAAAAGCCCAACTCCTGAAAAAGTCTTTGTCCCAGAAGTCCTACTATGATAAGACCAGCAAACCTCTCAGCCCATTAAAAGAAGGGGAGATAGTGAGGATGTAGACAACAAAAGGTTTTGATCAGATTGGATTTGTAAAAAGTATGTGCAAAGAACCAAGACTGTACATTGTGGAATTGCAGGAATTGGAATTTAGGAGGAATCAAAAGCATTTACTACCAGTGTCCAAGCCAGTGTTACAGCATCTTGCCTGTTATAAAGACTAATTCTCAGAGTGACTTGTCTAATGTTCCTGTTCCGGAGGATAGTCTGTCAGCTATCCCTGCACCTGAGAATATCCCTAAAAATCCTGAAGTAGAACATTCCCCAGTGACTGTCTCTGTTGCTAAATCCAGTCCTATTACATTATGAGATCAGTTCGTATTTTCAGACGTAGTTCCAGATACAGGGCAACTTGGACATGAATGTTGTTTTGTTTATTATTGTCTGTATAATCTGCATGCCTGTTCAAATGTCATTGTTAATGTGAGACAGCTTAGTAAAGAGGGAGGATGAAGATCAGAGTGTATCATGTACCTTTAAGAAGCATTCCAGTCAGTGCCCCCATGCATATAAGTACTGAGCATGTGTAAGCAAGAATGCCATTTTGAGTGGGCAGCCAGAGTGAAAGCATGCATGTGTGTAGTAGTCGGTCAAAGTTTAATGTTCCCGCTATCCATCCTGATGTGTTTGTGTTTAATAAACTACTTAAACGAACACCCAAGCCTCATTGTCTTATTCAGATACACAAGATGAGTAGTCCACAGTTGAATTAAAAATGGAATATCCTTTACTGAAACACACAAACAAATGATCCTAGGTGAGTAAAATGAAGAGAATCAAAAGCATTCCATGTCGTAATGTAATAATGTATAGGTACATATGTATTTCGACAATTCACCATGGCTGGCATGTATCCCCACCCTTTGTCAACTTTACATTGCCCATTGTACAGTGTGTCTTCTGTGGAACTTACCTGGCCTTAATGTTTATTTCTAACCTTTGTCCATCATGTGTTGTGATATTTGTTATATAGGTGTACCTCCTGTGATGACTTACTCCTCTTCCTTCCCTGTCATTAGCTTTACTTCTATTCTTAAAAAAAAATGGAGCCTATTCCCACCAAAAAAAAAATGGCAACATCCCTCTGATTGTCCCTCAGATTTTTCTGTTCCAACATACCTTTTGTGTGTCCTTCTTCTTTGCCCATACACCTTGTCTGTTTTTCTACCTCCCTATTTCCTTGGGTGCATGTATTACCTGTGTTCCTCACAAGTCTTGCAACCATTGTTAGCTAGTGTTAGCTGTGTTGATGTTGCCATGATTGACTTTCACCTTTATTCATTTTTTATTAGAAATTTTACAGATTCCATCAGAATCCAAAAGTGACGGCTAGTATATTTTAATGATAACGGACTTAAGGAGATATTCCGTAGTTGTCTCTTAGTTTACTGTAGAGATTGTGTTACAGTTGTGTATTCATGAATGTCAGTCAGGTTAGCTTGTTATAGTATTTCCAAAGCTTTGTTAATGTACATTATGCTTTGAAAAGGCATTTTTCATGACTTACAGAGTAACTGCAGCTGATATACAGTGCGCCATTACTACTGAGAAAGTCTGTCAAGTGCCAGGATACTTTAAGTTCACTGAGTCATATTTACATATTACAAGCTTATTCACAACTTTTGTGCTAATATTGGAGCAATGCATCAGATTCTGCAAACTTTACAAATTGTGGACAGTTTGTTGCTTTTGTGTCCTTTCTGCCTTTCATTTTACATTTTTCATTTCTCTCATTATACTAATATCCTCTTTACTATTTTACCCAGATCTGCAGATACCTCCTCCCTTATCCCTTCTCAATAATGTCTCTGTTGAAACAGTAATTCTTTATTTTCTTTTGATTTCTTTGATATATATTTATTTTTCTATATCATAATACTCTGTTTTATTATTCTGTAAATTCTTAGAAAAACAGCTAGATGGAAGCCACCACAACGTAGGAATAAAAATAAGGTTGATTTATTTAGATAACGAGCGCTTTCACGTGCATCCAAAGCACGCTTCCTCAGGTTTACACAACTTCATTGCTTTGAGTAGCTTTTATATGCTACCAAATTATTTAACAAGCAATCTAATTCAATTAATCAATAAAAGCATTAATCAATTAAGCTTACTAAAATCTAGTGCAAAAATACAACAGTTTAAAAACAGTTTAGAAGCAAAAACAGATGAAATAAAAATAAAAATAAAATGCATGTGTATTAGTTCCTTAAACATGAACCAATACTATCAAAATGTAATCTATTATATGATATATAGTAAAGCCATCTAAGACCTCTAAAATAAATCAGAAAATATATATAAAGGAGGTCAGTACAAAAACTATCTGAGCAAACTTACATATCAAATATGTTATTTAGGGTGTATTACATAAATTATGCATAAAAATACATATTATATTTCATCTTTCAGAACAATACTAAAACAGTATTAAGTCTGTTTGTACATTTCATATACCATTAGCTGCTTTCAATCACGTGCAGTTAAGTTTAAACCTGGTTCAGTATGTGCCATTAATCTCCAGATCCATTTTAATTCCACAGTTTCTAAGTAATTCATCCTATCTCCTCCCCTTTTGTTGAGGCCTATTATCAACAAAAGGGGAGGAGATAGGATGAATTAAAATGGATCTGGAGATTAATGGCACATATTGAACCAGGTTTAAATCAATCTATCAGTATCAAACCTGTCTTAACTGCACGTGATTGAAAGCAGCTAATTGTATATGAAATGTACAAACAGACTTAATACTGTTTTAGTATTGTTCTGAAAGATGAAATATAATATGTATTTTTATGCATAATTTATGTAATACACCCTAAATAACATATTTGATATGTAAGTTTGCTCAGATAGTTTTTGTACTGACCTCCTTTATATATATTTTCTGATTTATTTTAGAGGTCTTAGATGGCTTTACTATATATCATATAATAGAATACATTTTGATAGTATTGGTTCATGTTTAAGGAACTAATACACATGCATTTTATTTTTATTTTTATTTCATCTGTTTTTGCTTCTAAACTGTTTTAAATTGTTGTATTTTTGCACTAGATTTTAGTAAGCTTAATTGATGAATGCTTTTATTGATTAATTGAATTAGATTGCTTGTTAAATAATTTCGTAGCATATAAAAGCTACTCAAAGCAATGAAGTTGTGTAAACCTGAGGAAGCGTGCTTTGGATGCACGTGAAAGCGCTCGTTATCTAAATAAATCAACCTTATTTTTATTCCTACGTTGTGGTGGCTTCCATCTAACTGTTTTTCTAAGTATTCCTGTTTTTTGGCTGGAGCCTTTGAAGGGTAGCATTCTCTATTTCATCTTATTATTCTGTAAATTCTCTAATACATTTCTAGACATTTTCCCATGCTTCACCTTTTCTTCCTTTCTTAGTCATCCTGCCACTGAAAAAAACTTCTTATACTTCTTTTAAGCTCAATCCACCACTTAGACCAGTTTTCGTAGAAGTCATTCATGGTTATAAGATCCTTCTAAACTGTACACTAATCCAGTCTCCAATTTCTTCCTATAATTTCTCAAATAGTCATTTTACTCCCTTTCTTATTTTAATACACTCCCTTTCTTCCAACACCTCCATCCATATTGCTAAATGGTCTGAAAACCCTTCACAACTGTATCAACATCTGCTGCCCCAAGCTTTCCAATAATACAGAATAATCAATTTCAGATCCAAGTACACCCTTTCTATAAGCTCATTGACTTTTGTACCATACAGCTAATTTACCACATTTGAATACTACCTGTATTTTTCTACATCTTTCCCATTCTTAGTATGTCTTCCCTTTAAATCACAAAGTCCTCTGCAACTATACTTTTCATATTAACCACCACAGTCTAATATTTGATGAAACAGATTCTTTATTTCATTCCTTGCCAGTTATTTATGAATATAATGCTGTAATTCTATAAACATGTTCTGTTCACCTTACATCCACAGTAGTTAACCTTCCGATCCTTACCAATGTTACAAGTAATATTCTCTCTGTTTTTTGTACGAAGCACAGCCACGGCATAACAACTTTCACTTCCTAAGTTCCATATTACTTTTCCACCCAACACGTTTTCTTTTTGCAGTCTTTCTTCACTTTTCCTCTAACAGAATAACATCATCACATTTAGCACACTATTCTAGTATCCGTGTCCTTCGTACAGTATTAATAATGCTGCTCACATTTACTGAAAGTACTCTAAAATTCTTGCATTTCCTTCTTTTTAAGTTTAGGGGAAATATTTTTAAATTTTCATTTTCCTATTTTTACTCTTTCCCCTACTGAATATTTTCCTGGGTTTATGTACAAATAATCTTTGATCCTTATAATCAGGTTTTTCACTAGAACCTCAAAAAATATTAATGTCAGTCCCTTCTCCTGACTTCTCTTCCTGCATGTAATCTCTCGCATCCTTCCCCCCTCCATTTTTTTTCGTCTGCAGTTTCTTCTTCTCCTCTTCCCAGCCTCTTGCTGTCCTTCTTTATACAAGTTTTCTTCCATTTCCCATTATTTTTAATTATTTACTGTTTGCTCTTGAGAGTTCATCCAAAAGTGTCCCTTTTATTACACAACCTACATTAAGCCACCAATTGTCTTGCTGTATGCCCTTTCTCCCCACACTGGTTACACTGTATCTTGTCACAATCATTAAATGATGAAAGCCCTCACAACAGAAACATACCCCCGGATTCTGAAAAGCTTGCACGGTGTGCATGATTAGTGTTAGATGAAACTTTGCCAATATGGCGGCTGAGCAATTCACGTACGTGCATGTCTGATGTGCACGAGCACTGTAGCACTAGTGCTACACGTCCCCAGCCCCCATATGCAAATCACCCCATTTGCAGGTGAAAACCATGCAAATGAGGTAAATTTGCCATCCAAGAAGCAGGAAACAGGGCGTGCAGGACTTGCATAATATGCAGAAATGTACTCGGTTAGTAACTGAGTACGGTACTGCAAACTGCAAAACAGAGCTATGACATCTCCAAATAAAGGCTGCATACCATTGAGGAAGCATGCCAATGGCCAAGTAGAAGGCCATTGGCATTGCAAACAATGCCAAATGTACAAAATATAACTTTCATGAAATGTCCGTTGATCACGTCCGTTGAAACATAGGGCAGAGGCGTGCAAATGGGATCGGGGGGAAATAATAAAATAAACCTAAAATAAGCACTCTAACTAAAAGCAGTAGTCTACCATGCAAGTCAATGGTAGGCAGAAGACAACCTGGCTAGTGAGTAATGGTTGCTAAGGGGGGAGGCTCAGTGTGAGACATGTAACTATGCATTAGCAGGTAATCCTATGCAAATGAGGTGAAGGATAGTGAATCATGGGGGGGGGGGTGTCAGGCATACTGTAAGTGGAATGGAGCCCTGTGGCTCGGGATTTCTCCTAGCTTAGCACAGCTAAGCTAGAGGTGTGTCTAAACCTGCCTAGCACTCTTTACAAAGTGTAAGCGGGTGTGCATGCCGCACACTCAGCTGTACAGGAAGAAAAAAGAAGTTAAACCAGGAAATAGCAGCTCTGTGCACATTTGAACAGGGAGGCAATGGGAAGGGAAAACAGCAGTAGGAAGGTAATCAAGGAGAACTAGCTGAGCTGACAGGTGAAATGTATCAGCATCAGCTAATTACACAGGCAGCAGACCAGCCCAGTACAGAACACTACTGTAAACTAAGCAAACACCTTCCCCCCTGGTTGTTCCACACTCTACACCCCCAGTGTATACAAGTGGGGAAATTTTAACAAACAAACCTACAAAATGAGAAGAGCTGCAGCAGGCAACATAGTACAACATGTGCAAGAGGCTGAGGGTGGTGAGGATGTGAATGCTGCCGAACAACCTACAGTGAAGAGACAGAGAAGAGTGTACAGACCCAGGGTAACCTACCAGGGGCTACATGAGCTGGAGATAGTGGAGCACTATAGGGTGGACAGAGACCTCCTACAGCAAATTGTTGAGCTGAGCCGGCCACACCTGACACACCAAACTGGCTGAGGGGAACCCATCCCAGTCGATACCAAGGTATGTGTAGGCCTACATATACTAGCCACAGGTACCTTCCAAAGCACAACTGGGGATATCAGGGGCATCTCACAGGCATCAGCATTCAGAGTATTCCACCAGTTCCTGGATGCCATGTGAGTACATGCCAGTGAGCACGTATATTTCCTCAACACACGTGAGGTGTTGACCAGCAATATACGTCTCTTCCACCAAATAGCAGAATACCCTGGGGGAGTGGGTGCTATAGACTGCACGCACTTATGCATCAACGTACCACCCGGTGAGCAGGGTAGGGTTTACATCAACCACAGGGGCATCCCCTCCATCAACTGCCAGGTCATATGTGATGCCCAGGACATTATAATGAATGTGTGTGCTGGCTGCCCTGGAAGCAGTGACGATTCACACATATGGCATCTGACGCAGCTGTACCACAGATTTGCCAATGTGGACATCCCCTACGGTTACCTAGTGGGGGATGCCGGATACCCACTGGAACCATGGTTGATGACACCCATCAGATATGCACACACACCTGAACAACGCCATAATGAGGCACACGCATAGGCCAGACATATAATAGAGCATGTGTTTGGGATGCTCAGGTCACAGTTCTGGTGTCTGGACACATCCGGTGGAGCCTTGCAGTATTCACCAGCTACATGTACAAACATTGTTATGGTATGTGCTATGCTACGCAATGTGATCCTGCAGAAATAGCTGCAGCAGGAACAACATGGGGCAGGGCCACACAGCCCCCCACCAATGCCAAGGCCAGTACAGGCACAGAGTGACTCGGAGGAGGAACAACCTGAGCCTGCCTCAGTAGGCAGAAGGAAGCATGCCCAGTAGGCCCTGGCCTTGGCAAAGAGGCAACACATAGCATATGCATTGACACAGTAGGGACCCAGGGAATGACACCTCTCTCTGACTCGCACAGACAGTAAAAGGGATGCCAAACCTTACACTACCTGTGCCCAACCATGTATAGGGAGTGTACTATGTGTATCCTACATAGGCAGCCCTCCAGCACCATCCTCAAGTCTGGTACACCCTCAAGATAAGTCAGTCAACTTACCAATTGCCAAATGGAGTAGAATGTGTTGTTACCTGTAACTATGGTATGGATGTGAGCATGCAAGGGAATTGGGTGGCCGAATGTTAAGGCAGCAGACAGTAGACACCCATAGTGGCACCATGACATCTGTAACACATACTGGAGTCACCATAGTAGTCAGTACTACACAGGGTGACAAAACCCACTGCAGGAAATGGGCTGAGTGACATGTGTGTCCATAAGAGCCACACATGCCAGTCAGGAAGGTTCATATACCCAACAACAGTGAAGGCCATGTCTGCAAACACCAGTGGACCAGACATATCTAGCAGTCACAGTTCTCAGTGCAGACACATGTTAGTATGTACCACTCCTGCCTTGCACACACAATGGATAGGAATACAGACATATATGTAAGGACAACAGACTATAATAAGCCAAAGGTAGACGGGCATAGATATGTGGAAGAGGGTGACCGTGGCAAGGAGCCAGCCAGGCTTGTCCCACCCAGCACACAGCCAAAGGGCCCCAAACACATGAGGTTCGGATGTCACTCACTGCAGATACTAGCCACCAGTACCTGTCAGCATGACAGACTGTGTGGTGCACATGCCAGCTGTGCAACATGACTGTACAAGGAAGTAGCCATCTAGTAGCTGTATACACGTACCTGTGACATATGACCCCGTGTGTGCCCGCATGTGGCATGTCAACCCCTACATGATTGGGGTATGGCCCATGCACACACTGCCCTCCCCATAGCAGTATTATGACAAGCCTGCTGAGATCATCCAATGTGAAATATACCTTAAGAGATGTAGCTCAGTAATCTCCATGGCACGTCCCATAAGTGCGTACTGCTGTAGTGATAAACTAGTTAGGTATAAGTTCTAACCCTAGCCCTGGCAATTGTGTGAGTATGCATGTCTGTCTGTCTCTGACTGTGTAGAGAAAAATGCTTTTTAGGCTACTCACACTCTTCATATACTCAACTTTGGCAAGACTGCTGATGTCACCCACCTAGAAATACACCTCTGGGGAAATCATAACCCAGTCATCTCCGTAGCACGTCCTGTAACTGTGTACTGCTGTCATGTGATGAAGTAGTTAGGAAGGTGTTCTTACCCCAGACCTGGCAACTGTGTTTGTGTGTGAATCTGTGTGTGTGTCTCTGACTAAGTAGAGAACAATGCTTTTTAGGCTACTCACACTCCGTACAATTCATATACTCAACCTTGGTAAGGCTGCTGATGTCACTCACCTAGAAATACACCTCTGGGAAAATTATAGCCCAATAATCTCTTTAGCGCTTCCTGTAATTGCATACTGCTGTAGTGTGATAACGTAGTTAGATAGGTGTTCTAACCCCAGACCTAGCACCTGTTTGTGTATGAGTCTGTGTGTGTTTGTCTGACTGAGTAGAGAGCAATGCTTTTCAGGCTACTCACACTCCGTACAATTCATATACTCAACTTTGGCAAGGCTGCTGATGTCACTCACCTAGAAATACACCTCTGGGAAATTGCTAGCCCAGAAATTTCTGTAGCATGTCCTGTAACTGTGCACTGCTGTAGTGTGATAAAGTAGTTAGATAGGTGTTCTAACCTCAGACCTGGCAACTGTGGGTGTGTGTATGTGTGTGTGTATGACTGAGTCGACAGCAATGTTTTTTAAGCTACTCACACTCCGTACAATTCATATACTCAACTTTGGCAAGGTTGCTGATGTCAGTCACCTAGAAATACACCTCTGGGAAAGTCATAACCCAGTAATCTCCGTAGTGCGTCCTGTAACTGCATACTGCTGTAGCGTGATGAAGTAGATAGGTAGATGTTCTAACCCCAGATTTGCCTACTGTGAGTGTGTGTGTCTGACTGAATAGAAAACAATGCTTTTTAGCCTGTTTCTGTCACTGTGAGCAGGAACTAGATCTGTTGTTTGGCAAACAGCATCTCAGATGGACTGGGGATTTACCTCTAACAACATACACTGTGGAAAGAGGGCAACAAACAGGAGGGGGATGTGCCTGACCTGACTACAGACTGTAAGTGCTGCTATACTGCATTTGGAGTAATGTTGGTTTAACATTGTTTGACTGGATATGCCTGTCGTACATGTCACAATACCTGCCATGTCGGTTCCATGTATATGAGGAATCCCCATCTGCACGGTCATCTGCAGACTGGTCAGTGTTGTGCCTTTGGACTCATGTGCTAGCCACAGTGCATCTATCTGCTGAATGCAGAAGGTAGTGTGAGGATTGCAGTCTGTAGATGGTGAAGGCCGTGACAGTTACTGACGTCATATCCCTCATAGGACATATGTTGCAACAAATCCAGTATCAATGGTAAATTTATGAGGTTATCACAGCAACAAGTCTACACTGGCCCTGTGTATGTGCTAGTCAGCCACACCTCTGTCAACCTTTGTACATATGTCGTGCATGAAGTGGTGCATATGTGCTGTACATCATAAATAGTGTCATCATATCTGATAACAAGCCATTGATATGTCAGATTGCTACACATGTCATGTACACTAGGGGTTATATTTCATGATATAACCTGGACATTCTGTGGATGTTTGTACAGTACTGAAGTCTGTGTAGGGATGGTGAATGCCGGCAGTGTGTGCATTGTTAATATGTACCTTAGCCTGTGTACAGACTGTGGTGGGTGTCATTGTTCTAGCTCCCCGTCTATCTGATGTTACATGCTGCCACACTGTATGGTACAGTTTTGGCATACATGTTTGTAGAGCCATGCACACACATGTCCCATACCACAGACAGCCATCAGACCAAACTGTGTAGCAGCCCAGTATATGTAGGGTCATTCTGTGAGTGGCACATATCAGGATGGTGTAGAACAGATAGTTCATATACTGTAATATTATGCTAGCATACCATATGTGGCTGAGGCTGTGTTCACATTAATTGTGGTTATGCACTTTCACACAGGTGTATCATACCCTGTGCTGTGACATGGCTGTTGAGCCTGCTATATATGCAGGTACATGTGCATTTCCCCATATGAGATGTAGGCCAGTGTTGTGCCAGTCTGCCTGTAGCCTGCACAATGCATTGTTATATGCCTAGCAACTTAGTGTACTTACCCAGTGAGATGTCATGTGCAGATACTTGCCAGATGTACCGCTGCCAGGCCTCCCTTAAATGTCATGTATGTCACACAGAGCAGTGGGATGCTGTACAGATGTATGTCAATATCTAGTGGGTAGTATGTGTCAATGGCACCCCTGTACCAGCAGTTATTATGTGTCAGTCCAAACAGGAGTGTGTGAATCCAAAACCTATGGTGGCATATGTATACCAGTCGTTACATGTTATACCCATCTACATGGCTGTCTACATCCATATTGTCAGGCCTGGTACACATGTTATGCACTAAGGGATTATGTGTATACATCTGGACTGTACATTGTGTGTCCGAAGTTCCACATATATTGGCCAATATCTCTGCTGCACTCCACAGAGGCATTACATGCTAGCGGCAGTACTTTACAATGATTTCCTTAGGATGTCTGTCAGTAGCCAATGGCACACATGTTATAAGCAGATGTGACCTTCCACACACACCATGTCTGTGAAAGCAATCCTAATGACAGTAGCAATAGTCTAGTAATATACCTGCTATACATACCTGACATCCCCTTGCTCTATGACTTTGGGACTATAGGGGCTGGGGTAGGGCTACACTCCATGTACAGGACATATGGTGGAAATATATGTACATATACTTATCCAGATAGCTATATTTATATGATTACACATGTGTAGTACTTCCAATTACCACCGCCATGACAACCACCCACTATGAATCCATACATCATGTGGGCGTGGTCCCCTTACATTTCCTGTGTGATGGACATTTTTCCTGTGTGTGGCCATCAGTGTTACAGACAGCAGGTAGCAATACCACTTACAGGAGAACCTGCACACTCAGGGCAGCCACATATTTGTAGGAGGATCAGGAACTACAGACAGACTGTGAGTAGAGTTGTGATATGCTTCGTGTAGTACTGGTGTTACAGGGTGTGTGTGTGTGTGTGTGTGTGTGTGTGTGTGTGTGTGTGTGTGTGTGTGTGTGTGTGTGTGTGTGTGTGCGTGTGTGTGTGTATACATACTAGTTCACCTTGGAATGCAGTCTGTCTGCATAGCTCACTACTGTGGGCCTATCCTCTTGCTGGACAGAGGTATGCCTGTCATGTGTTGTCCGTCCACTATACAGGTCCTGTGTCAGATATTACACTGGCAGTGTGTGTGTTGAGTGCTATCAGTACATGGCTACATCCATTTCTGATTGTAACATCAATTCCCTGACTAAGGGTATGTTGCAGACTACCCTGTAACACCAGCACCTTGCTTAGTGTATGGCAACACTGTTCCACATATGTGCCTGTGTTCCAGCATCTGTCCTCCATCTGCATACCAAGCTTTGCACATATGTCATGCTGTTGGGGGTTGTTCTGTAGTGGACTGTGAGAATATCACACTGCCATTGCTGCCATCAGTCCACTGATGTTGTATCCTCCACACATACAGTGGGGCTGGGGCCATATATGTGTGGGCGTCACCTACACAATACATGTGTGCCCTTATGCACTCCAAAGGCCAGTATATGTAACAGTGATGTATGGGCCTGTATTATGGAGTCTAGGTGGGGAGCACCATAAATGACCTAGAGTGTTACAATGTGTGGAGGTATCAGGGGTGAGCTGCCGCAAGGTATCTGGATGTACAGTACCGTATACTTCACCTATATTGACATTACTTACATGAACTGGGGTACTGCAAGCCTACTAACTCCTGCCATACAGACTGTTCTGTTTGTCGGTGTGCTCATGATGGTGTCAGTTATGACTTGTTATGTACCAGTTACAACTCATGTGATCACATAATGTCTTTACCACCTACTGAGTTTGTACAGAGTGTAGATAGAGGCTGCTGAACTACACACCTGCAGTACATACTGTTGATTGTTTGGTATCCTGTGACCTAGTCTGTTTTCACTAATGTACAATTTGAAGGGCGTGACCTGGACAGCAACAGTTGTGAACCTTTCCAGACTACTGTATTAGTTTAACTGTTTCACAGTTGCAATTCTCTGTTTATATGGTTGTCAGTGTCTGAACAGCTATATGACATGGCATGTAGAACTGTAATAGCACACAATTAAAGGTTTCCCATTTCTGCAAACCTGTGTGTGGTGTCTTTCCTATGACCTTTCTATGGGTATATGTTGCAGGCAACGATTGACATTTGTATGGGTGGCCCATACAGTATCCAGTTGTTCAGGTGTTAAATGTAGGCATAGTGGCTGTTCCATATTGTGTGCACCTTCTACATATGTGTCATACTGTCCATATATCTGCGTGTGTATGTGTAGTCACATGTATATCTGTATCTGCATATATGTGTCTGTGTATCTGTATCCTGGGGATGTTGATGGCTTCCACATATTACATGTCCTGTGGGAGGAAGAATGTACTTGGTAGTGTATTGCAAGGTGCACGTGTTTGGCTGTGGGGGGGGGGTGCCTATTTGTACGAGACGTATAGTGTGTGGGACCTCTCAACCCCATTTACGGTGCATGTGAACATATGTGTATTTGTTAATCTGCCACTGCTATCTACAGATGTATGGCCATACATATATATATATATATATATATATATATATATATATATATATATAAATGCTAACATATATATAACCATCTCCATATATACCTACATAGATATATATCTGTGTACACATATATAACGTGCTGTGTATATGTAGACATATAGGTGTAGACACATATATGTGTCGATTTAGGCATATGCATGTCTATATGTGCATATATATTGGTATATATGTATATAGTGATAGGAATATATATATATATATATATATATATATATATATATATATATATATATATATATATATATATATATATATATATATATACATATACAGATATGTTGTATCTGTTTAGCTATCAGTATCGTTACACACACCAACATCTAGGTGTTAGTATACATTCTCTGTACTGTTGCATGACAGGACTGGATGATATGTTTCTGAAAGCATTGAATGTCTTTGTGTCTGTCATGGCTTAGTGGTAAAGCACTTTGTGTATGGCGTGCAGGGTCCTGGGTTTGAGCCTTGCAGAGACTATTTATTTTGTTGCTGGGCAGAACACGGGCTGCTGGATACAGAGCGATTAAAGCACTTTAAAGCATTTGTACACAGGTTTGTGAGGAGCTAAGCACTGCTAACCTCTGGTTACAGTTTCTCATACTCTGTTAGCTTTTAAATTGTTTAACCTGTGTAGGCATAGCTTACCCCTGTGCAAACAAACTCCTGATTACCCCTGTGCTAATTTCTTTAAAAGAAAAGAAAAAAGGGTTGATAAAGTGGTGAAAAAGGGGCACAAAGAGGGTAAGACAGTAGGGGAAATAGCTAGGCATGTGCAGGAAGGGTATAGGAAAGGTCCATAGCTGCCCATTTCTTCTACAGCAACTGCTGTGTATATACACTAAATTTGGAGGCAGATTTGGAGCCTCAAACCCCTGGGAGAGGGGTGAGGACAACATAAATTTGTTGTGATGCCAATTAGACCAGATTACATGTGTCCAGTGGACACGTGTGTGAAGTGGACAGCTATGTATATGTATGGGGTGTGATGTTTTTGTGGGAACAAATTGCCCTTTTTTTTCAGGTGAGAGTGGGATGTTGGGGAGGGGTAGAAGTTATAATTGGGGAGGTAGGTTGGATAGGTTAACAGACAAGACAAACAAGACGCATACAAGGGCGGTATATGACACATGTGGGGGGTAAACACCTTGGACGGGGAGGGGTGTTTGGAGGTCACAATCCCATGAGCCCCCAAATATGAACAGTGGGACTGAGGTCCCCACCCATGGGCAGTCACCACTACACCTTCACGGCCCCAAAGGTGACTGTGCTGGGGGCTGTGTAGGAGGTGCAGGCTCATCCTCTAATTGCACCACTCTGCCCTCAAGCTGGTGTAGCCAGTCTGGAAACTCCAGATCAAGCTCCCTACGCACCATGGCTCCCTACGCACCATGGTCCAGACATGTTGATGGGTGACAGGTTCCTTTCCGCAGCTGCTCCCAGGGGGGCAAGCCCCATCCCCTGCAGTGGTTCCACCCGAAGGTAGTGCAGGGCCCACAGAGGAGGAGGTTCCAGGCTGGGCCCCAGATGTGCTGGTGCCCGGAGCCATGGCCAGCTGAGGTGGGACAGGTGGGTCTGCTGGGACCGGCCTTCCCATATGAGCTATGTTGTAGCAGGTTTATGACAGATATTGGTTAGTAACAGTCAACAGCATTCAGGATTAGTTATAACAGCATGCATAGGCATTCTCATTAATCCAAAACACCAGATTTAACACAGTTACAGAGCAAGCAGAACACATGCATATATGGAACAACAGTGGCCATTACAAGAGCATGCAGGTTTCATTGATGGCAACAGGCCACCAATATGGGTGTATTTTAACATGGCACATGCATAGAAACAAATGTGAATATGTATAAACCATTAGGACATATGTCCCAACAAATATTTGGAGTGTACACATACCAGTTGAGGAGTATCACTGGATTATTTCGCACATATGGTAGGGTTGAGAGAGAGTTCAATTAACAACTAATACATCCTTGTAGTTTTCACAACATTCTTAGTCACTGCAGTGATCTTTCCCTTACATGTATTATCACACTACCCAATGGCCTTATATTGTACACTGGTATGTTTATAGATTATTATATACATGACCTGTGTCTTACATACAGGCAAGACAAGATGTAGGTGTTAATGCAACATATGTTGAGTATTGCTGTCATACATTTTGGGTGAGGTGCTAGAATGACAGGTTTGTTTTCATATACATTCAATCACTATGTACACGTTTGACTATCAGTTATAATGTCATTAACAGTTGCCTACATTTCTGGGATCATCACACTGCTTTTTCAGGGGAACAGGGTACCAGGCCGGTGATATGGGCCATTTATCTGGACATGCTGGACAGGCTGGAACAATTGTGGGGTATGAATATGCATACAACTGTATATCTAAACATTCTAGCACATTCTGTACAGTTGGGTGTAATTATACTTACAGCTTTCTATCTGAACATTGTAACAAAATCTGTACAGTTGTGGGGTATGATTATGCATACAACTTACTAGCACTCCTGGGATTCAAACCTTTGCTGTGTGTGACAACAAAATAATAGTTAACATCAGAGTACACTGTGCCGTCAGGGAATTAATGTGAAGCTTTCTACTGTTTTCTATCTACGTCTCCCTCACTTGCACAATATGAATGACCTCCTGGCACTTCCAACATTGTTATACAAAACTTAATACACATTTTATCTGCATACTACAGCATGGATAACACTGCTTAATACAACAGTACTATTTATAGTATGCAACAGTTCAACTTCATATAATGAAAGAAGTGTAAACAGAAGTACTCCAGGGGTTATACCTTTATTCACAGAATATTACACATTTATTCCTACTGGTATGACACTTTCTAAGGCTCTTATATTTATTTGTTATGACAGTACATGCAGAGAAATACTAACTTGCCTTGCGACTCAGCCTTTGCAACCTAGCATCATGGCTTGCTGGTTTGCAACCCACTCATCTGTAGCTGTCGGAGGAATACAGTGATATTTAGCCATACCTATCCATAGTATACACAAGAAAGGCAATTCTTAACCACTTAGTGGAATTAGTACTTACTCAGTACTGGGGTATTAGCCATCTGCCGAGGCTCCTGGATCCACTGCTCCAGTACATCCCCCCCTCCACTGCTTCAAGTCAGCATGGTGGTGTCTGACCTGCTCACCAGTCTGGGGGATACCTGTGGCACTGGGGACGTCACAGGCGAGACTGTCCCAGGCCTCCATTTTATACTGTGAGCCCTGGTACTGGCCCTGCAGTAGTCTCTCCTCATGGTGTTTTACCAGGAGCCATACAATGAGTTTTGATTCCTGGATGCCCCAGTGCTGCGCTCTAAAACTAGTGCCTTCACCCACACCAGCCATTCAGTCTGCAGTTGGAAGCTACAACCAGTTATGGACCATATTCCTGCCTGTGTGGTTTAAATATGATCAATTACTCGCACTTTTCCATGATTGGCCGGGTTTGAAGAGGCTAAGCTATGGGCACACCTGATTACCTAAGGTTGCAGTGCTTAAAGGGGTATACCGGTAGGTAGATTGGATTGGCTTCCCCACACATTGCTTATTTTGTGATTTATTTAGTGATTTATTATTCATTACAGGTTATATATGTGTCTGGTATCCATGACTCATTTGTACATACACTGTATAGGGACCTGGGGACTTCTACACGTTATTGCAATAAGACCTCACATCTATGCTTACTGCAGTACTCCAGTTTACATATTTATGT
>NC_056726.1:1172494027-1172554027 GCF_019279795.1 Protopterus annectens | reverse complement strand
GTGCATTTCATGCAGTACTCCAGTTCACATTTAAATGTTATTTAGTAGGTTATACAGCAATAAAATGTAAATAAATGTTCGGATACAGATTTTGCATGGAAAATGATATGTGCTGCAGGGGGACTCGAGCCGGGAATGCCTCCTCGTTAGGCGGATGCTCTGAACACGGTGTTGTGCATTGCTGTGCTGCTTCATTTGTTATATCTTCCTTGTTATCCTCTTCAGCCTTTTATGCTGCTTTAACCATAGCTAAGTGATGGGCACACCCATGCACCTACGGTTAGCTGTACTCAGAGTTTTAAAATTAATTACAGGGTTTACTTCTTTTTAGTTTTATGTCCTGTTGCTGTTGTACACATGGGGGACTGTTGGTGGGGATATGCGGACACCTATGAGCGGTCTTGCTCATTTATTTACAGTTTCTGCTGTTCTACTTTGCAGGGGTGTGTTTATTCTGAGAGCTCTGCTCTCAGACACACCCCCTGCACTTGTCCACGCTCTGTGTAAGATTAGGAGGTCAGGCAGCGCACCTTCATTAATATGCTTGGCACGCTGCCATCCTTCTCCTAAATGGCCGCTTCCGTGCAGGACTAGACTAGTCCTGCACAGACGATTAGTGAATCCGGGGGATAATTTAGGCTGGCCAGCATATCTTAATGTTCCTATATGAGTAGCCAGAAAAATAACAATTTGCAAGTGTTTCACCATTTTTTTCACATTTCAAAACAACTTCCATTTTCCACCCAAAATTCCATAAATTCCTTTCATCTTTAACTTTCACAATGCTAGCAACAGTTTCACAGAAGCCATGAATGCATTTGCGACATCATATTCTTCCAGATCATCAGTTCTAAACTGCAAAGTAACATTTTTTTAACATTTAAGTTGCTACCAGAAAACAAGTTACTGTTCCACGTATAAAGATCCTTTTTGTTACAAAGTTTCAGAAATTTTTATCATCAATCCATCAATTTTAAATGTTAAGCCAGATTATGTCCCCACATATATAAAGACCAAATTTCTTGAGCTTTAAAACCAGAATGGTTACCAAATTGCCCAATATATAATGTCTATTAGTGTGTCATTTTGTCATTATTTTCACAGTTGGTTTCCTCTTCTTTTTATAAATAGTTTTACTTACAGTTTGTTGCTGCTCTCCTTTCTTGCCTGCTGTCACTGCTGCATATGTTTTTATTATTGCATTCTCTGCTGCAACAAAATCAGACCCCTTCTCAGTTTGTTGCTGATTTCCTCTTTTACTTTCTGTCACTGCTGCATATGTTCTATCTTCTGCATTCTCTGCTGCCGCATCACCTGGTTTCTTCTCCAGTCTACCATCCTTAGCACTTCTGAAAAGGTTACCTGATTGCCATCTCACCCAATGAAACAGCAGAACTGCCTCCTGGGTCATCCTGCTTGATTAGTTTTTACAGAACATAATTTATAAGCCTTCCTAATGCCAGTTCTGTCGGCATCACTCTAAGAGATTTGTTTACTTTATTCTCCATTGAGACAGCTAAATGCTCTTCATTTCCATCATCCACCACACAGGAATCTTTATCTGCATTCTATTTCATATCAAACAGTTTTTCTCCAAATTCTCATTTCTACCTTCAAATTCTCCATAACTTTTCTCTCTTCCTCCTCCATGCTGCTTCCCTTTCACCTCTTCCTTACTGTTGCAAGAAGCCGTCTGGCACCTAGTAGCTCCAAAGTGTAGGGAGAATTTCCTGATACCCTTAGTAGTGTAAATAACACCTTGGGTCCCTTCTGTAAACAGAACCCTAGCCTAGTGGGACTAACCTGGTCAACAAAAAATATAAAAATAACATTTCCTTCTTTCATACTGTTACTATTTTTGTTCATGGCTAGTTACAAAGCTTGTAGTCCAGTCGACTGTTGAGATGTAGTCCAAATGTCCAGAGCACAGTTTGGTTAAGTGACTTGCTCAAGAGCAGGGCATAAACACGAGACAAAATCAAAGATGTTCTACAAAAGCTGGAGACAGATAAGAGTAGGCCACTCTAAATCACTTAAAAATTAAACATAAAAACAGGTTTTACATGAACATGTATTCTGTGAAACACAAATATTGTGAAACTTTAATGAATAACAATGACTGAGTATAAACCTGAGTGGTTTACCAAAGAAAATACTAAAGAAGAATGGAAGTCTAGCAGCTGGGCTAAGGTTCTTGCCTCATGTACCTATGGTACAGTGTTTGACTGTGACCAAGTCACTTAACTAGACAGTGCTCTACAACTAGGGCATTTTATGCACACACACACACACACACACACACACACACACACACACACACACACACACACACACACACACACACACACACACACACACACACACACACACACACACACACACACACACACACACACACACACACACACACACACACACACACACACTCACTCCCTTTACCTGTTTGTGTCGGATGTGATGAAAATTAAATTTAACCCAGGTCCTGCATCTCTCAGCTTGCTATCATGTTGAATTCATCATGCAAAAAATACACCCCATCCGTTGCCCTTTTGTGCTGACCTAGATAATGCTGCTGTAAAAGAAACTCTGTCTCTTGTCCTGTTAATGATACATGCTGCACTCAAATCATGCACCATGTCTTGGACATTTTCTCATTTGATCAGCTCCAGTGTCTGTCACTGGCTGATGCTTTGAGCCAATGATGCTGGAGCTGGCACGCACAGCAGGAAATCTTTTAAAAATGTTGACAGCAGGAAAATCATGTAGTATTATTTTTATAGTTAATGTGGCATGGCTGGACCCTCAATCAGCACCTGGTCCTAGGTAGCTGCCTATGTCAGACTATTTTCATTGAAGGCAAAGGGTGCAAGTCTCCATCTGTCAAGTGTGTTGAAGTGTACATGGATTTGTTTGATTATGAAGTGAGGACATTTGTATATGTGATCACCTGGTATAAACACTATACCAGAGAAATCACTGGTGAATAAAGCTACTAAGAGCTCTGTGACAGGACTAAAGGAAATGTCAAGGCCTCACTAAAGTCCAGTAATTAACATTCAGCTGGAAATTAATTCTAAGCAGAAGTTTTCACAAACATGATACAAGATGATAAATAATCCATTCTAACTTTGTGCAAGAAAGATAATGTCAGGAGTAATACAAGCAAAGAATGAAGCTTTCAAATCAGTGCATTTGTATAATCAGGGTCAATGTGAAATGAAGCCTGACCTGATTCTCAGTGGGAGCAAAGGAGACAAACTTATTTCAAATGGTAACAACATCACTTTTCCACAGATGAAGGTTTAAACTTCTGGTGCCTAGGCAAAAAGCCTTCCAGGAAGGATAAAATCACCACAACCACATACATAATAAACAAGAAACATTCATGATATCACTATTAATTAATTAAGAATCCTCTTCCAATTGCAACTCTTATTTAACCCATTAGGTGCCTATGTATTACATTTCAATATGAAAATGGTCTCCTTATAATACAATTACTTTTAACAAATATTCATGATCAATATGCAAATATTTGCTCTCAAACAGTAACTTTTAAATTCATCAGCTCATGACTATGAAATTCATTAAAATCAGTTCCTAATGGACTTTCCTGGACATTTTTAGCATAAAAAATAAAGGTAAATGTAGCTGCATAAGCAGTGCAGTAGTCTATGCTATCACCTGTCCATGTGATTTATTTTATATAGGACAGACAAAGTAAATGTTGGCCACTAGGATTCAATAGTCTATTAGCAATTCATTTTAATAACTTTCAAGGTCATGACTTAATGACTTTAAAAGTTACTGTTTTACAGCAAATCCATCTGCATATTGATAATGATGTATTGGTTAAAAAGAAATTTCATTATAACAAGAACATTTTTATATTGAAATTTATTACACTAGCACCTAATGGGTAAAATTAGAGTTACAATTAGAAGATTTTTCTTAATTAATTATTTGTGATGTCATGATTGTTTCTTATTTATCATACATGTGGTTGTGATTTTATTTTCCCTGGAATGCTTTTTTCTGAAGCACCAAGGGAATAACAATGGTGTGTGGAAATGAGTTCCTGTTTCCTTTTACTTTTATATTTTTTGTTGTTTAAGTATTATTCCAAATGGTGTGCAAGCCCATTATGGACATGCATATTTACAACCACGCAAACAGATACACACGGAGATGTACTCTCAGAAAGACAGGCAGACAGACATATACACACGCATGCGAGCGTGTGCGCTTGAGCATGCACACACACACACACACACACACACACACACACACACACACACACACACAGACACACACACACACACGCGCACACACACACACACACACACACACACACACACACACACACACACACACACACACACACACACACACACACACACACACACACACACACACACACTGCCAGACATAAAAATAAACACTTGTATGCATACAAGAACATACTGTTAGACATTCTGATGAACAAAGGCCATACCCACACACACACACACACACACACACACACACACACACACACACACACACACACACACACACACACACACACACATAATTGCTCTTACCAAGAACAGTTTAGAAGAATTGCATTTCACCTTCTACCTTTATGATGTGGGAGGAAGGTGCAGCCCATGCAAAAGCCAGAAAAATATACAGAATTTGTCGGGTTCCTATTAGAAGACCGAAGATGCATTCTTTTGAATGTGTCTTGGTCGAATATAAAGGACTGAAAAGACAAAATATCGAAGCGGCTTTTAAGCAAATTCTTTCCCTGGGAAAAATTTGCTTGACCGCTTTGTTACTTTGCTGTTTTCGGCACTGTAGTGCTGCCTCAGAGTTGGTATACTTAAGTGGGGGTGGTGGTGTGGGGGACAAAGCCCCCCACTTAATGTAATGTTTAAAGTGTTTTCTTTTTTCTTTTTTGTTGTACCAGCAATTTTTTTTCCAAGGGGAAAAAAATTTCTGTTCTGACAGTTCGACATTGTAAGCTTTTGCTTACATAGGGTCGATTAATCACTGTTCGCTTTTTTAAGTGTTCGATGATGTAATATAGACCCAATCTGTCCTGAAGGCAGCCCAGCTGAGAACTGAACAGAAGAACCAATAACTGTGAGTTTGAAGTTCAACAAAATGTATTAGTGAATGGCTGCACTGGGGAAGTAGTCTGGATAAACTTAGAGGTATATAGTTACATGGAGAAGCAGAGAGAGACCTGACTGTCTGAATGCATTCTCAAATGGTGACAATCCACCTGTAGAACATACCTTGTCCAGTGTTGCAATGAAGAGGATGACCAGTGCAATCAGGTGCAAACCCGTTACAGTTATGAGTAGAAATGACATTTTCCCAGAGAAGTAGATAAATCTGTGGAAGAAATGATCATATCATAAAGTTTTTCCACACAGTCACCATCACTGTAAAACAGGAAAAATATATACACACACACACACACACACACACACATTAATGTAATGATTACATTTCTTGTATCTTAACTGCAGCATGATTAAAGCATGATTAACGTTGCACTGTTAGTCCTGTAAAGACATACTGTACTAAATGAAATATGATACTGGATTCGAAGTGTACTGACAAATAATTATAAATAAAACTTGTACAATGTCAGATTTTAACACATGCAGTCTTCATTTCTCACACAGTTAAAAGAAATGTTTCACCAAAACTAAATTCTGTAAATTGTGTAAACCTTTGTTCCACAACCTCTATATTTTAAACTGATAAATCAACAGAAAAGCAAGTGTCACGTGAGTTGGATAGATTAGTTATGTTATAATATGACTATGGATGTCTGACTTAAAAAAAAAAAATAATGACCTTTGATTAATACTTGGAATGGGTGAAGAAAAAGATGATAAACTAATTACTTTTCTTTCTGGTTAGACATGGGGGTGTTTGGACTAGTAACTTTGAGGGGTCAGGGGAGAGGGTCTCACCAAACAGGAAGAAAACAAATAAAATTTCCCCTTTAGAGGGGGCAAGGGACACCGGGGGGGCAGAAAGCACAGAAAGACCAATTACTCCGGTCTCCTTCCAAGGACTTTTGGACAACTTCCTGAAATAGGAGATATGCCAGGGCCCACTCAGAATGTGTTGAATCTATCTAAAACCATACTAACAAATGAACAGGTTGCCCTTTTGAACAAGGGTCTTAACTATATTCCCTCATTTTTCAGCCAGGAATATCACATAGTACAGGATTTACAGGCTTTTTGCCGGACTCTAAATCTAAGATTGTTTTTTGATGATAACAAGTCAGAACCATCTGAGGACTTTCGCTTTGGTAAGTCCTCATTCCAACCTCCTGTGAATAAACACGTTTCCATCTTTATGGACACTGTTTTGAGGGATATTCACTTTGAGAATATGGGACATATCATGCTGGCTAGCAACCTATCTCCGGATGATAGGATAGCTTTGGATAACTTATGTAATAATAAAGATATAGTTATTGTCCCTGCTGATAAGGGAGGTGCAGTTGTGGTTTGGAATACTGCGGATTATGTCCAGGAAGGGTTAACCCAACTGTCTGATACTAAGTGTTACATGTACATGTCCATAGATCCAACGCCAGTATTTAAGGATGAGATTGACTCCTTTTTGCGGTTAGCCTTTGAGGAGGGTATTATAAACAAGAAATGTTTGGATTCACTTATGGTTTCTGAACCTTCCAAACAGATATTGTATCTTCTACCCAAAATCCACAAGTCTCTAACCAAACCACCTGGTAGACCAATAGTCTCTGGAATAGGCTCACTGACCGAACCCTTATCGGCCTTCCTTACTAAATATCTTAAACCACTTTTGGGACATATAAGATCTAGGTTGCAGGACACCACACAATTTTTGCAGTTAATCAAGGAGACCCAATTGGAACCCGAATGGTATTTATGCACATTGGATGTAAAATCATTATATACAAGTATACCCCACTGGGCGGGTCTGCAATCTATTCAATATTGGTTGGAAAGGGTCAACTTATATGCACCTGGGTTTAATACCCTTTTGATATGTATGTCTGAGCATGTGCTAAATAAGAATGTTCTGTATTTCCAAGGCCAATGTTATTGGCAGCTACAAGGAACAGCTATGGGGGCATCTTTTGCTCCAATATATGCTGACCTTTTCATGGCCTATGTCGAAGAATACATGATATATGATATATCACACAACATCTTTCAGGTGGAAATGGACATTTGGAGACGTTACCTGGACGACTGCTGGTTGGTGTGGCGGGCTGATGTGGGTTACTTGCAGGAATTTGTTGAGTATCTTAATGACAATGTCTGGGGACTTGAATTTTCGGTAACGTATGATAGAAACTCCATCAATTTTTTGGACGTCACTGTTTACAGGAACCCAGATAATACTTTGTCCACCAAGGTTTTCCGCAAGTACCCGCAATATAACACCTTGTTACATGCATCAAGTTTACACCCCCGTCACACCATCAGAAGTATTCCGATATCTCAATTTATACGTATCAAACGTCTTAGTTCAAACATAGAGGAATATCAAATGGCCAGCAGGGATCTCAGTCAGAGGTTTACCAATAGGGGTTATGATAGATTTGATATTGTGTCTGCCCAGAGTAGAGCAAATAGTCTAGAGAGGGATGACTTATTACAATACCAGATTAAGAACAAAAATCAATCTTCTCGCAGTACATGTGTCAGATTTATCACAACTTATGGCAGAAATATCAATATGATCAGAAACATTATCAATAAACGTTGGAATATTCTACTGGCTAATGACAAACTGCGAAGTATTTTGGGACCACGATGTCTTTTTTCATATAAACGTGGTAAAACCCTAGGCTCCTACTTGTCACATTTCAAACACATGGCAAGCGGGGGTACTATTTATAAACAACTGACACTTCATGGTGATGAACTTATTGGTTCATTTCCCTGTGGCCATTGTGGATCCTGTCCACATATGCTTAAATCCAAGGAGTTTACCAGTCGTAATACCAGTAGAATATTTGACATTAAGATCTTTGGTAATTGCAGTAGCGATTGGGTGGTGTATCTGGCCTCCTGCTATTGTGGGGCATTCTATGTTGGACAAACCTCTAGAGCTCTGAGATTCAGAATGAACGAACACCGGAGCGATATAAAAAACCATAAGGAGACCAGTGCACTTTATCAACATACACTGAAACATCCTCAGGCTAAGTTCAGTTTCATGGTTATTGATCGTATTTCTGGAGACAGAACAAATAAACAAGGTTGGCATGGGTTATTGGATCAAAAAGAGAAATATTGGATTACTACATTGGGGGGTTTATTTCATCCCGGACTGAATGATCACTTATAGGAGAATATGGTTATCTTGTAACAATAATGTTGACTAATCTGATACTAAACTTTGGGTCTCATTCATCTTTAGAAACCATCTGGTTTTATATATGTGAGTAATGAACCTAAATACACTTTGGCTTGGTATAGATCAGAGTTTTGAACACTGAGCCATATGGGCTTCTTTGTAGCACCAACTATGATATGGGCGGTGTTTTTGTTTAGTTAACTGTCATGTGGAAAATTTCAGTGTTTGTATGAACAAAATTTACCCAGAATATGCTGGTTTTTTTGACTAGCACCTATACATGTTATTATTTTTTACACACTTGTCACTTGAAATTACCCTTATTCATCATCACATTTCCAGTTTTGGAGGTTATGCTTTTGTGTTTTTGGTTCTTAATTTTCACCAGTGTTGGTGATAGTTATATACTCAGGATATGTCGATCACCCAATTTGCCTAATTGCACACCTTTTTGATACAGCGAGTCTGAGCCATTACAATACAAGTACTCGATATACAATACCATTGGTGGTATTGACGAATTCATGTTGAATATCTAGTGCCAGTGGCGAATAAAATATAGAATAAAAAGATAAATATAAATATATTTATATGGCTAGACAGATATGTTATACTATATTAACAACATGTCAAATTATATGTATACATTTATTCAGGGTGTCATCTTCTCTGTTCAGGATTTACTTTATCATATATGTTACCCACTGTATACTTGTATGAGAAAAACATCAAGTCTAAGAAATGTGTTTTAATTTCATTAATATTCATGAGCTCAATTTCTCATTGGCTCATGCTATGTATTTAAATGGATGAGTAAAAGGAACATGACTGTACTGTCTTACACTGAGGAAGGCTGCTTGCCGAAACTAGTCTGTTGTTTAAGTACTAAAATAAATATATTGGAACTCCGTGCTGCCTTGCTGGTCTATTTGGTATTTTCTACACGGTGTTTGGACTAGTCCCATCGGACTGTGACTTTAAGCAGTTGGTAGAAACCATCTTCAGCCACTCATGGGTGTCTAGTCAGAACATATATAACTAATGGCCTGCATGACTGCCATGTTAATCTGATGTGTGAGGGATGTATATCCAGAGGAAGTGGAACCCTGACAGAGCAGCATCTGGCTGGCTACCCATAGCTATCTGAAGAATACAGCCCATATTTATTTAAAATGATTGAAAAGCAACATTCTTGGGAGGAAGAAACTCTGAGATATAGGGTGAAAGCTAGGGCAATCCTCCCTGGACGAATTGTGATTGAGCAGTTGCAGATATAAACTGTAAATCCCATTTTGGTAGTCTTCATATTACTCAGGATAAAACTGTTGATACCATTGTAGCTGAGTGAACAGAGCCTGTGGGAGGGTGTAAAAATGTATAGTCACATGCAAAATAAAAGAAAAAGTTCTTATTTCATTAAAAATATTGGACACACTTCCCTTTAATTTATACACCACAGATCTTCAATAGAAGCTTAACACTGTGATCACATTAGAGGCAGGGCCAGTGGAATTAATGAACAGTTAGGACTGTCTAGACATTTTAATTTTTCCATTCCCCTGTACATTGGCTAAGCTGCAGATTTTGTCTTCTGACAAAAGTTGCTGTAACTACGCCAAGTATTCTTGAATATTGTAAGTGCTTTTGGTCCAGGAAATATTAGTGAAAACTATTCAATCCATCAACCACCCTGTATGAGAAAAAGTGCTTCTTTACATCATTCAGGAGTTCTTCACCTTCTCATGAAACCGCTGTATTCTGAAAGATACTGCCTTACTTAGACTATGTTCATCTTCTGTAACCATTTCAAAGTGTCTGTCTTCAGTCTGTCTCTCACCTTTTCGTAAGACTAAAACACACATTACTTTGCTTTAATTATTTTTGATATGACATATTTATTTATTTAGCATTTGTTTACTAGGAAAGTCCAACTTGGAACAAAGCCAGTTTTCAGCGGAGACCTGAGGAGAAGCACTCCAGATGCATGTCTTTGTAATGTGGGAGGAAACAGGAGCACCTGGAAAAACCCACACAAACACAAGGACGACATGCAGACTGTGCACAGAAGGTACTCCAGCTGAGAATCAAACAAGATACCTTCTTGGTGTGAGGTGACAACACTACTGCTGCACCACTGTGCCATCCATATTATACAGAACTCAAACAATTTTTGTTATCTTTCTGTGAAATGTCTATTTTTTTATTGGGGGGTCTTTGCACTTTAATTTATAACACAAATTAATGTGTGCACTTTATGCTGATTTGTACAGTGCAATATCACTGCAATACATTTGCACAATTTATATATATACATATACACCATTGCTGATGGTGTTACATAGTGCAGAAAAGTGCAAGGTATTTGCACAAATCTGCATTTTGAAATGCATCATGCAGTGATCAGTCAATAATATTAAAATGTGTGTGCTGACTGGTCAGAGTATTAAGTGTTCCCACTGTAAATGTAACATTACCAGTAAGAAAACATCTGGCACAACTAACCAAGGAAAAAGAGCCAAAGCTAATGCATCTACAGCTACTAAAAAGAAAACCTATGACTGCCATTTTCACAACTCTGGTAAGCAGAACATTTAAATGCACTGAAAACAATGTGAAAGATAAACTTCCACCTACCCCCAAGTGCACTTGAAAAAAAAAAAAAAAAACTAAAAAAATATTTTCAAATGTTTTAAAAACTATTTTAAATCCACAGACTGATAACAGGAGTCTGCAGGTTTTACTACATAAAGAGGATGCATGCACACTCCCGAGCCCTTAAAAATGTCTTTGAAAGCACATTTATCATAATGTACAGCGCAAGTATCAGTACGTATATGTCCTACACATGTGCAACGTATAAGGAAATCATCTCCAAACACTCCAGATAGTGAAAAGTCACTACTCAAAAAACAAAACACAATATCCAACAATGTTATTTAACAAGGTACATGCTTTCTTTTTTGTTGTTTAGTAATGATGTTATATAATAGCAATAATCCACTCCTGGATGTAGGTAATGCTTGTTTACCCATGGCTGGCTTTTTTGTTTCTTCAGTCTAATTTCAGCCTTATGACCAAACTATGCCAGCTGTGGATAAACTAAAAATTATCCATACCCAATCATTGATTACTGTTATAAGTATAGCAAAGTCATGGTATATATTTTTTATCTTGTCCAGATATTCTAACTGAGAGGCTGGGTCACATCAAATCAGCTGTATGAAACAGTGTTTTGAAAGGTCAGACAGGCAATGTGACTTGAGTGGCTCAGATGACCCACTCGTAATGTCTAGCTCAAGCATTTCTTTATTGATTTATAATATTGCAGGGAGGGGAGATGATAAAACCCCTGAATGCTCCCTTCCAGTTTTGCTGTTTACAGAGCACAAAGTTTGAACTAGGTTGCTTTGTTAGTTACAAACATATGATAGCATTGCAACTCATTGGTATGTATATCAGCTGAGTAATGTAGCAGATGTCACAGTACAGCTGGTCAAAAAAAAATCAACTGATCAAACATGCCAGGTTGTTTTCTGTATGAGGTCATGAACAGAGGGGATCAGGGAGTTTGACCTTTACAAAGTGTAGTGTGACCTCTGAGTTGGTATATAAAATTAACTCCGGGGGGGGGGGGGCTGCAAAAACACTGCTTTTTTATTTAGTTAGATGAAGTGAAGATCAAGGTTTTTTTCCTCGATTTTCTGAAGTTTGCATATATGAGTGTATGACATAGTGACATACGCTCAGTGACGCGTATCTGAGTCACAAATGCAGTGCTCTTATATCTAGCAATGCAGTCCTCTGGAATTACTGTACCATGTAGGATTTTTCACTAGCTCTGTAACTCCATGGTGAGTGCTCAAGGCGGTACTTAAATACAGACTACATTAGATGGAAAAATGAAATTTTCATGACTCTTAATCTGTGCCTTTAAGAGAATTGGTTTCCTGAACTGCAAGAAATTATTTAAACTGTAGATGTTTGTTTTGTATTATTTTTCAGGATTGTAAAATTATTGTTCATAAAATGTTTTGTAAAACTTTCTCCCCAAGCCTCCATTGAAAATGGGTTCCTGTCCAGTCGAACTTTCCTAGTAATCAAATGTTAATAAATAAATAAATAAATACATAAATAAATAAAAATAAGAAATATTCCAGGTGGGATCTTACTGAATGGTCTGTAGAGGGGAATAATAATGTTTCCTTTTTAACTAGTTATCTCCATTTTAGTATTCATATCTTTGTGGTTACCACTTCTATCCAATTACTTTTTGGGCAATCATTAGGCCGACTCCCTTTTCCATTTTCCTCTTACTGCTATTTCTCCAACAGCAGTGTGCTAATTTCTTTATTTTTTTATGTTCTTTGTTGATCTTGTTAGAAACATGTAAATACAATGTATAACAATCATCAAGGTAGAATTCAGATCACTTGACAAATGTATGCACATTAACTTCACCATTATCTTATCAAAACATAGGGAGTATTTATAGCCATTATGTAGATATGTTAAGGCTATTTCAGTTGTTCACAAGTGAGCACAGCTAAGCTGTGATTCATAGATGTCACTTACGCAATACACAAAAGCCTCTAATGAACTTAAACAAATGAACTGATAATAAGATTTTAAATGAGGAATGATCCATCCCAGAGTATGTGAGTGAAGCATTCTCTTGGCCATTTGTGATTCATAGTGAAAATTTCCCACTGTCTGTTGTGTTATGTATAGAGGAGTCTCACCATTCCCATCTACTTTGCAGTCTGTGAAAAAGCTGTCAGTTGCTTCTAGCCTTGCTATTTCTATGTGTGAGTTGTTTGTCCTGGCTGAGCCAACACGTTTGCACCCAGGGTACTCACCAGCCAAGAAGGCAGAGAGATAGGCAGTGCATAACTTTGATAATCCAGATATACATGATGGGTTCAGAGTGGGCAGGGACATTATAAGGATGTTAGGGGGTATCTATGACCCCCGTAGGGGTACTGGATGAATGCATGGACTTCCTATCTTTGTGAGCAGTAAGGCATGTAGAGCTCTCACTATACTTGCCACAGGAACCTTCCAGAGACAGACTGGGGACAGACTGGGTATCTCGTAGGCTTCTGCTTCAAGGATACTGCAGTAGTTACTGGATGTACTCTTGGTACATGTGGATCAGTACATCTATTTCTCATTGTCACCTCAAGACTGAGCCAAGACTATGAGTGCCTTTTATAGTTAGCACATTTCTCCTGAGGTACTCACTGTGATAAATTGATTTCATGTTGCAGTTAGGGCCCCATCTGTTCCTTACCACAATAGGAAGGGCTACCATTCCAGCATTTGCCAAGTAGTGTGTGATTCATGGGGAGCATCACCAATGTCTCTGCCCAGCATCCTGGCACTGCACATGAATCCCATATCTGGCACATTAGCTCATTCTGCTGTCAGCATCACAAATGTCTCTGCCCAGCATCCTGGCACTGCACACGATTCCCATATCTGGCACATTAGCTCATTCTGCTGCCAGCATCACCAATGTTTCTGCCCAGCATCCTGGCACTGCACACGATTCCCATATCTGGCACATTAGCTCATTCTGCTACTTCTTCCTGCATGTTAGGATGCCCAATGGTCATCTTGCTGGTAAGTGAAAAAATATATTTTTATTTATTAACTAGTTATTCATGGCAAAATGTACTGCTGAGTACTAAACTACTTTTCTTTTCTTTTGTCTCCCCCTTCTCTCTCTCTCTCTCTCTTTCTCTTTTGTCTTTCAGGTGGTGCTGCATGTCCATTGGAGCCTTAGCTCATGACACCAGTGAGAAATCCAAATGAAGCTGCAGGACAGTCCTATAACACATCCCTGTCACAAACCTCTATTGTCATCAAGTGGGTCCTCAGCCTCCTGAAGAGTCATTTTAGTGCACGGATGACTCTGGGGGTGCCCTTCAGTATGACCCATCTACTGCATGCAGGACGTTTACTGCATATTGCATTCTACACAACATGATTATGTACAGGTCTTGTGATAAAGTGACCCATGCTGTCACTGCAGCTCCTGGTTCCACTCCAAATATGGGTAATAATGACCAGCCGATAGCAGTGGTAAATGAACCCATGCAGCAGGCTCATGTATGGCATATGGCTGCACAAGTAAAGAGGCAGCATCTAATCCAAAACTATGGACCATGACATTCAGGTGCTTCTTTTCTTGTAAAAAAAAACAAACAAATATAGTAGAACTGATACATGCAGTGATATCTGCGGGCTATGCTGTGTGGTGCATGGTCTGCTGTCACTGCTCATCTGACATTCTTTCTCATCTTAAAATAATTTTTTTTGAGAAGAGAAACTCATATTATTGTTTGTAAAAGTCATGCCTGAGTGCTCACTGACTCTTCACTGACAATTTTAACTGTTTAGTGCAATACTTTCTGCTGAAGAGTTGTACCTAGGTATGCTGTACTGAATGTCCTTATGTATTATAATTAGTAAAAACTGTTAATTTAGTATTTCATGAGTTCATATTGCATTTGAATGAAAACATATATTTTTTATACTATGCAATTTCATCTCATATTTAAGTATGTTGTTTGCTGAGGTACTGTACATCAGAATTTTCTTTTGTCATACACAACAAGTTGTGATTTCAGAGACATAATTTGTGCAATGGTGAGGGTGAAGTGGCAGCAGTGTTTGTTTACATGGCAGGATACTCACTTTAATATTTAAGTGTTTCCATGAAAACTTGTGCATTACTACTTTTAAAGTTGTAGGTAACTGCCAGCAGTAGGAATGTTAATGCACAGAGCACAGGTGTTAATGAATGCAGTCTTACATTATGCCATACAGATTTATTTCCACAGTTCTCTTAGTTTTAAGCAGTATCATTGTATCAGTGAAATGCATACAGTTGTAAAGTGTTTACCCCATCCCCTTTATATTCATAACTTATTCCCCTTTGAGTTAAACATTCACCTGTGTTTGTGAAGGTCAAACTGTAAGAACCAGAACTGTCACAACTGACCCACAGTGAGTCATACATATCTCCTAAAGATAGGCTAGGTGATGGTGATTCTGAAGAGGGACTGCCATGAGAGCTGGATGAATAATTTGTCCGATGACATTACCTACTTGATGCAGGTGACCCTGCAGACACGGATCTGACAGTACTGTTGGACTGTGACCAGGACCTTAATGAGAGGTTCTTCTAGTTGTAGATGAATTCTGACGTGACCTGCATGAAATCTGTTGGGTTTATTCCTCCTGACTACCTACACTACTTTCCTGAGTAGCTACATGTAGTCTCATGTGATCTGCCCCCACCGTGTCTGGACAGTACTCATCCTCTTCTCTTTCTAAGATTGATTCCTACTTGAGTCTGGTAAGTCTTAAGTAGTATATTAATGCAGGCCACCACAGAGGATTGATGTGTCACCATACTATACATTCAGTCTGATCATGGCATTATCCTTAATTTGGAAATGCTCATGCATCCCCTGGAGGATTCAGACCATTTCCAACTGACTCTCTTTGTCAGTACCCTGGGCCTAAACAATGTCATAGTACATCTGCTGCTGGGCAGCCAATGATTTTTGTTTTTCCTTGGGCAATTGTAAGAAATGTCTGCACCTAGCTCCCCTTTGTAAAGGTGGCACTAGGAAACTGTTACCTCTGAATCCCTGCCATCATCCTCAAAGTATTTGGGTATGGAGATACTGGTGTAGAGGTGTATGGTTGTTCCTCCTGTACTAGTGTGAGTGCAATGTTAGCATGTGCTTGACTTTGTGATGTAGTGTCACTTCCTGCAGAGTTACTAACATGCTGTGGGGGTGTGAGATCCTACTATTAAACTTGGGGGCTACATGCCACTTTCCTGAGGTTGCCTCATAAATATAACTATGTTATCATCATCATCATCAACAACATCTTCAACAACCATTCTGCTGCTGATCTCCTCCAAATTTATTGGTATAGTGGAACTGTTTGTTTTTGCTGCTGACCCTCTAAAACCATGACTTGAAAACATTACTAATAAAGAAATAGGACATACTACTGTATGCTTATTAAGGGGGTGTGGGGGTCATTTACCATGCATACCATCTTCATTGTCATTCTGTGCAGATGTTGAAGGTTTGCCTATTAATAATAGTTGTCATGTAATTAATTAATCATTCCTTGTCCGCATTCATTTCTGTATATAAATACATGCTACTGTTTTTAACCAACCTTCCTGAGCAGATGAGTATTGCTGCTGCAGATGTTGGTAATAGCCAGTGTCCACACCACCTCTGATTATTCCAGGGTCATCATCTTCTGTGTCATTATCATCCCCATGGATGTAGAGGAGGTACATCTCATCTGGTGTTAAGGGGATAATTGTCAGAGTCCCCCCACCTGAGAACTGGTATGGGAAATCACATTCTCCCTTGCCTTGGTTCTAGCATATCCTACCATATCATGTGCCCTCATCTTGCACTGTATGTTTTTTTTTTTTTTTGCTACCTACTGCATTAATGTCTAAGACAACTTGATTCCAGGCTTTAGTCCTTTCAGCTTGTTTGGGCCCCCTTTTACTAAACAGATGTTCCCCATGCATCCTAAGGGCTGCCATGAGGATGCAATTTTTCTCATGGTTGAAATTGTCCTTTCTCTACCTTGTTCCCTTGTTTTGCATTATTATTGCACATGAAAAAAGAAAGGCCACAGTCATACACAAAAAATCTTGATGTAATTGTCAGTCCTTCTACTCAACACTGACCATGCATGCCTACCATCCTCCTATAAAAAGTTATGTACCACGAACCCCCTGATTATATACACGTGCAGAATCTCACTCCAGCCAAGCAAAGTTGAGCTTTACTAATAGTTGAAGTAGGATAAATGCATTCATATCAGTGAAGCAATCACTTTTTGAACAGATATTTTCTTCCCCTAGCCCCTACCATTATCATGTATTCATAATACTATCACTGTTCATTTATTAGTGATGCACAGAAATCTCCAAGTAAAGACATCTGTATGTTAAGCCAAGAAAACATCCTTACCACTTCAATACTCTACAAATTAAATCACTGCATTTCTACCGTGTATGAGCAAGGACTAAATGATACCAAAGTAAATCATCAATCATTTCCACTGATGCTGTAATGCTTTCCCACTTACAAATGACAGCTTTACAGTATTCAATAATACGAACTGAAGTAAAAGCCACAAAAGTTCAGCAGCGTACAAACCCCTGATGTTTGGCCAGGAATTAATGAATGTATCTCCATTTCCAGTCTGTTAAAATTAAAGGCTTTAAGAAGATAATGCAAGTATCCCTTTAAGGGGGCACTGGCTCAATTTTGACACTTTGGCTGCTGAGGAGTGATGTCTTATATAAATTCTTGGCCCTACTTTCTTGGATTTATCTGATGAAGTTTTGTGGTGAAACAAAACAAAAGCGCTTATTACTTTTTTAAATCATTTTTTATTAAAGAGTTTTTTTAATGGTCCTATCCGTTACACAGCATTTTCTGGAGATTTGTATCTTGTTGTTCTGAACAGACCATGGTTTGTAAGCCATTGAACTTTTGTGGCTTTTACTTCAGCTTGTAGTTTTGTTGCTTTTTCAACTTGTGATTATTCAGTAATAGCCATGATAAACTGCCAATGATCTCAGTATAATACATGTTTCTTAACTTTAACTCAGCAATTTTACATAATTTTTAAATGTTTAATATTAAATTGTAATATTTTTATTATTTCCTTACTTTAAGAAGTTTTTTATTTCCTATGACATTTACCAGCTAACTCAAGTAATCACAAGTTAATATGGCATTATTCAAGCTTTGCACATAAATTCAGATCCACTTACATATTTTATAGACAAATTAGACTGTTTTACATTTATTTCTTTAAAATGCAGTACTAAGCAAACTTGTGCAGCCACTTATGGATGTATCTCACTCTTAGCTGTTCATGAAAGCGGCCTAATGTACACGTGAACATAAAGCAGACAGTTGCAGATTCGCCAGCTGCTATGGGAATGTGTGGATATGTTCAGATATGCTCAAATTTTAAGATATTCAGAAAAAATGGAGTCATATGTACTACAGTTTGTTCAGCCACATGGTGTAATCTGTGCCTATCTAATCTCATTTGACACATCCCAAACTAGTGAATAGTTTATAAAAATTGCTCATCACATAGGTATATTTATGTACCCTTACCCCCCAAAAAGAAATAAATTAAAAAAAAAAACTTCTACTGCTACAGTGAATGAATTAATAACATTTAGGTGTAATACTTCAAAAAGAGAGATAACACAAGGTACAGCAATGGCAGCAATTATAATTAATTAAAAAATAGAAATGATTATTTCATATTGTTTTGTATGCACCATATAAATGAAATTAGAATGTGTTCCTTTAAAAAAAAAACATGTATGTGACAAAGCATTTTGGTAAAACCAAACTTGTCAATAATAACAGCACCTGCTCTAATGACCCTGCTGATTAATTGGGTTTGGTTAAGGTAGTGTCACACCCAGATGGAGTGGTTATAAACCTGTGAAATACAGACCTGCTCATACTTTCTTCATTTTGGTTTGGGCTCTTCTAATCATGGCAGCACATGTTAATGTATTAGATCACGTGCTAGGCTGGCCCATTAAGGAGATAAAAATAATTGCCTATCTGCTGAAGGAGTCATATGTGGAAAAAAACGATGTGTGCACTAGAGACAATGACTGGAAAAAACTGATATCTGGCAGGATTTGGGTGAACACCTGGAAACCCAGACAGGGATCACCTGCTCTGACCAGCAGTGCCATTACAGATAAGACAACATGAAGAAGTGTAGGCCAGGCCAGCTAGCTGAGTGGGAAGACCAGGTAGAGGAAAGAAGGCCAGAGGTCTATAGTAAGTATAAAATTATTATTTTTTTTGGGGGGGGGTCAAAGTGGTTATATTTAAAATATGTTAAACATTGCTTTACAATATAGCAAGGTTGCATAACACAAAATATTTCTTAGATTAAATATGTGTACCAACAGAAATGTATCGTTAATGTTATTACAGTAATGTAAAAGAAAACATAAAAATATCTGTATACACAATTGCATCTGAATGCAAAACACATGGAATGTTAAAGTGATTACATACATGTATAATTAAAAATATAAGCTATGTATGAGTGAAATCATAGTTTGCATATACCTGTCTGAAAAATAATAACGTTAAAGTAAATGTGAAGGGATGGATAATTGTAAAAGTAAAAATAGAATGTAGAATAAGACAAGGATGTCCAGCTAGCACCATTATGTTTTCTTTAGTGATGAAAGTCATGGTGAGTAAGATTAATAAAATGACAGATATTGCAGGATACAAGATAACAGAAGAATTGCAATTATCTATAATGTATGTATACATATGCAGATGATATAATTTTAATCACTAGAAATAAAGAATGGTTGAAAGAAATAACTGAAAAATTAAATAAATAATTAAAGAAGATTGGTCTATGTATAAATAAAGAAAAAAATAAAGGTTTTGGATGTAAAGAAAATGTAGGAGACATTAATGAAGAAACCATAGATATATTAGAAATAGTATTTGGAGTAAACAACTGTAAGAATAAGCAATGGGAAAAGGTGTTTCAAGAAATAAAGGATATATGTATTTTTAGGAAAACATATACCCCAGGATTTAATAAAATCCATGTAGGCACAGTGAAGCACCTACACAGAATGTATCTGTGTACATGGCCACGATTCCCCCTCGGCAGCACTCTATGGGATTGGGAGGGTGGCCTAATGGTTAAGGTGTTTGCCTTACAAACACAAGGTGCAGGGTTTGAGTCTCACAAGGGATAATTGGCTAGGCGTAAAATAGATCACTAGGGCAGTTAGCCTAGTGCTAATCTATGAACCTATGAACCTATGCATATTAATGATGGCGTGCTGGCGAGGGAGAACTGAGGAACATGGATATTGAATCAGTGTAGGTAGAGGTGTAGCGGCTACCTGTGGCTGAAGATGAGTGTCAGGCTTCCTGTAATGCTCTCCACTACTGTTGTAATGCTGTAAAGTGTGTCAACTGTATAATATGTCATTTTTATGATGAGTTATGTTTTTTTTAATTACTTTTTTTTTTACTGCATGTTTGCACGGCACAGAGAGGAGTGCAGCAATGCCAAGCTCTGTTCACATATAGACATATGACACCTGGCAGGCATCTACAAATAGAGACCGGATGTAATTTAATTATCATAATTAATTTTTTTTAAAAATTTGCATTTGCATAGTTCAGGGTGGATTGCAGCAGCGCCAAGCAGAGCACATAAATACAGAGCCATTACCTGCCAGACATCTAAAAAAATAGAAACCGGATGTAGTTACTTATTTAATTATAGCTGTCTTTAAGCATGTTTGCGCAGCACTGCGCAGTGCTCAGCAACACTAACAGGTAGCCTAGTAGTATATTTGAGCGTATACTAGTTTTTATAACATCCAACTAGCTACATGGGTAGAGTTACAGTCTTTATGTGTAGTAGGTTCTGGGTTCGAGTCTATAACAGACAGAATATGATTATAAATTAATATAATATTTTTCTTTCATTTTTATGAAAGTATTGTGAATTTTGGCACTGCTGTACTCTGCTAAGCACTGCTAATTCATGCTAAGCAGTGTATAAACATGCTAATGGCTACCAATGTTTGCACAGTGCTAAGCCTTACTAAAACCACGGATCTGCGAGTTTTCGCAATTCTTGGCTTTGATTAGCTGGTTTGTGCGCTGCTAGGTGACACAGTACTTTTTTGAATGTTGCTGAATAATGTGTATGGGCTGGGAAATAGCCTATATTAAGCCCCATAGGTGGAAATTCTGCAACAGTCATTGGAGTTCAATTAACTATTGGTATGGCTGGCAGTGTTGGTGTAGGTGTGCACTTTCGGGTGCAGAGATGGGGTATTCAGGAGTCCAGGGTCATGGTCGGGCTCCTTGTTAGAAACCATGAACCCTGGCTGATTAAGAGTGGATTCCAGGGCTCAGAATGTAAAGTGGAGGCCTGGGTCTGTTTGGCCAGGGAACTCACCACTGGTTGGGGTAAGTGCTTCTTAATAACTTTAAGTGACATTGTTAAAAGTGTAAATAATTTTAAATAATTGTAAATAATGCAAATATGTATATAATAACTACTGTATGCATACAAGTGATGTCAATCAATAAAAACCCTTCTCTTTTACATCCACCTGAGCTACCACCAACTCAAGCAGATGGGGCCTCAATTTAAAGTGGTACCCAAAGTATAGCTAGATACTTTTGCCATTGGTATTTACATTATTATATATATATACTCACTTTATAATCTTGAAATACTGAAATATTGAATTTCAGCATCTGGAGACTATAAAGCCGAAAACTTACAAACCCGTAAACCAAAACCATGAAAGTCAAGACCGCGAACGTTAAAACACTACACCACACAAATAAACAAACACAAATACACCTACCTCCCGACACTACAACAAAGCAAAACAATACACACGAACACAAAAAAAACAAACACACACACCCACCCACCCTCCTGCACCCCCCACACCCCTGCTACTTATATATACTAACTCTGAGGTTGCACTAAACATTGAAAGACAGAAAACCCACCACCACACATTCTGCACCCCCTTGCACAAACACACATCACATACATACAAACAACACTACTCTCAACACTGACACACTCATACTCTTACCTACCTACCCTAACCCACACCTAAAACTTCCCAACACACTCACAAACACACAAATCCTCCCCAAAACCATTAAAAAACATAACACTTACCAAACGTGTCATCAGTTCAATATTTCTGGGTTAGATATTCTGCAGTTCTGCGCAACTGCAGACTCGACAATTTGGTCTCAAGATACTGAAATTCGACATCTCAGTAATATGAGATTCCAAAGTGTTTCCATATATGTATATATATATATATATATATATATATATGTATGTGTGTGTGTGTATGTGTGTGTCTATCTGTGCCCCCCCCCCCCCCACACACACACACGTGTAATACAGGCACTCACATTCCAGCTATTCAGGTCACATTTACTCACAGCTGAATGTTTTTCTGTGTATTCAAGTATGAGCAGACTCTGCTCACAGATGTGATATTTAGATATATATTTTCTATGAGTAGGTGCAACTTCAAGGCAGTACATATGGAAGGATTTTGAGTGTAAAACATAGCCCAAGTGTTGGGGATGCAGAAGGCTTTGCTCCCTTGCAAAAGTGAATTTTTCTGGTGTTTTCTGTTATGAACAAATGAGGATATAAGTAATTGGCAATCAGTATATGAGACTCAAGCAAACAGTGAAATCTCAAATAGTATACTCTCTGAGGTATATATATATATATATATATATATATATATATATATATATATATATATATATATATGGATTCGTATCACTTCACTGAAAGACCATTTCACTGACACCCATTTCACGAAGACAAAATCACCCAAAGTTTGTTTCACTGAAAGTTTATTTCACCTAAAACTCATTTCACTAACAAGCAGTACTCTAAGGCAAATCAAGGGTCCTTTTCCCCACTGTAGTCCGATCCTGGTGTTAGTATATATAGTTGGGGGGTGGGGGGGGCGTAGCCCCCAATTTAATTTGGTTTTCTGTTGTCTGGTTTTGTTTTACATTATTTGGTAAAACCCAACTAGGTGGGTGGCTTTGCCCCCATACCCCCAGTGGGGGGCTGTGCCCCCCCACTCCCCTAAATATATATACTAACACCAGGATAGCACTACAGTGGGGAAAAGGACATATACCTTTGACTTGCCTTAGATTACTACTTGTCAGTGAAATGAGTTTTAGGTGAATTGAACTTTAGGTGATTTGGTCTCGGTGAAATGGTCTTTCAGTGAAATGATACGAATCCATATATATATATATATATATATATATATATATATATATATATATATATGTGTATCTATACAGTACACACACACACACATACATATACATACACACACATAAGTGCACACATGCACACACACACACACACACACACACACACACACACACACACACACACACACACACACACATACACATACACAAACACACATGCATTTATGTATAGATGTCTACACTTTTCTGCATAAACACAGACACACCCACATAAATAAACACATGGAAGGAACAGTGGAAGAAAGGATGAGTCAGTAGATCAGGCAGTCAAAACAGACTTAAGGATTACAAAAGTGTGGGCTGGAAAGAATATGATAGCCCACAAGGTGCTTTTGACAGACATTGTTCGCAGTTGCGAAGGTGAATACTTTTGCAGGACTCTCCTACAGTTTCACAATCTGGATTAACAGAGATTAAAATTGAATAATGTTTAAGCACATTTCCATAGACTCTTTGGATTGGTTGGGGCCATAATGGAGTACTATTTGATTGACAAATTCACAGTTTCATAGAGTTTACAAGGCAGCCTCTGACTGCTGACCATAATTACTTTGCCAGAACCCATCCTCATAGGGCACTTCCAGACAAGATCTTATTTTTGTTGCCTCAGCGCTGTAATGACATATCTGAAGTGGTATTTTATATGATGCGAAATTACAATCTCAAGTCAAAAGCTCTGAGTTGTTTATTAGAAATATTTATATTCTAATTATATATGTATTCTAATTTTATATATGCTAATTATATATATTCTAATTTTATATATGCTAATTATATATATATATATTCTAATTTATATATATATATATTCTAATTTATATATATATATATATATATATATATATATATATATATATATATATATTCATATATATAGAGAGAGAGAAAGAGAGAGCTTAACTGGTATAGGCTCCTTCTTGCTATTTTCTGGTGTTTTACGATGTGTATGTGATAGCTTATGTTGAATTCACACTGCATTCCTGAATGTTAAACCTCTATCTGTAGTAACCCTCTTCTCACCTTTCTATATTCTTACCTAGCTGTTTATTTTAGCAAGCAGTTATCTAGTTCCCAGCCCATACATCTCAGCCTGTCAGCACAAGAATTCCTGACAAAGACAAAAGATATGGGGGGACAAGGACTGATTTTAAATATTTCTTGAAATTGTTAGAATACCAGCTTTTGCAACAGCATACGTTTTCTGAAGAATATGAAGTCTAAAACTCAACTACCTGTGATGGTTTTCTAACTTTAATCAGTAATATATCTGAAAAAAACACACATTCAGGTTAAAAGTATGACACAAAAATCTTGACGTTCTGCAAAATTCTGGACAGTTGAGAGATGTTTTCCTACCCTTTAAAATCCTTTTGATTTTCTTAAGCCTTCTGTGGCAGTCTGTCTGTCTGACTGCTTTCACATTCCTTATTTGTTACCCCATCTTTCCTGTTTTGTAAATATATGTCATATTCTTCCTTTTCTACTAACTGTTAATTTTTATATTTTAGATTATTTCTGAAGAATATGAACTTAAACATTACTTCTAATGGCTATTTTCTATTTATTTTCACACCATCATTTATTTTGAGTTTGTGTTTGATGGTGAAACAACACCAAGCTTTTGTGTTGTTATATTTGCATTACTATTTTACATTACAGCTTGAATGTAAAAAAAATGAACAAACAAATCAATGCTATTTTAACAATGATAAGCAATGGCACACACACACACACACACACACACACACACACACACACACACACACACACACACACACACACACACACACACACACACCTTTATCACACTAAATAATGTGGATGACAGAGTCTAAAACATTTGGACCTGAGTATATTCTAAATGTTTCTCATTTTATATTATCTTATTAACAGGTTGCCTTAAACGTTATAGAACATGGAATATTTTATTGTCCACAGCACTGCCAGATATGAATTCCACATGTAGAAACTTGCTAAATACACACTTTACTTTGGGTGGACCAGGGAGGTAGCTGAAAATGATAAGTTTGGATAATGTAACCATATGTTCATGAAAGTTGTGGTTAAAGGCTGGTTTCCAACTCCTTTACAAATTTGTCATGGCATATTCTTATCCACCACATTTCTGAGAGATCACATGGTCTTTTTTTCTGGCTGCTGTGATATTAACTTCTGTACTGTTACATTAAGCAAGGATTTCTGTTTTCAAGCACTGTAGACAGAAGAAAAATAGTTTTCTCTTCTCTATTAATTTACTTTGTAAGCAAGTTCAAACAAGTGTATACCCTACTTCATGGAAAAGTATTTTGGAGTAGTGAATATCATGTTAGATTTGCTGTTTCAGTAAGAATGTCAGAAGTTATTTTTTGACTATATGTTTTATAACATGTTAGACAATAAAAGTCCACAAATACTTATATTTCTTGGATATTTTTGAAGGAGAAATTTAAATATAGATCTACCTTGAAAACTGCAATGAAAGGGTTCATTTGGTCAACCTACTTGACAAACCTTTAACAAACTAAAAAAACACAAGCAAGCAGGCAAGTGAGCAATATATGAGTTGTTACTTACAGAATGAATGCTAAAAGTGTTACTGGGCCTTCCTTCTTTATTAATACATGGTTTTAGTGCATATTCTGTTCTCATGGGAACTATTTTCTCTCACAAGTTCCCAACATACCATCTTGGACTGGATTGATTTTTGTCTCTGCATTGAATTTATCATCCCTTTGCCAATTACTAAAATAATGTTGAAAACTATCTTTGATTTCATTAAGAGGAATTCTCTGAAATCATACTTGTTAGGATGGGCGATATTAGTAAAGAGACAGAAGGTAAAGGACTTTTGGGTCCTAATTACTACCAGGAGGGTTTACACAATACAGTGCCAATGGGTGATGCTGAAGGCCCAAAAGATACTGGGGAATGCAGTTAGGGAAGTAAAATCTGCAGCTGATGTTACCCTTCTTCCATTTCTCAAGGCATTGGTAAACTGTGGTAGGGAGTATTGAGTTCATACCTAGTAAACATATGACAGAAGGTCACTTAAACTAGTATTTATACATATTGCAAAGTAATATGCGAGAAAGTTCTTCAGTATGAGCACAGCCTTACCTTTGTAAACACAGAATGGAACACTACAAGGCAACAAGGATATTATTTGTACAAACTACAGTGATTGGAGCAAGTAGGAGGGCTGGACATGTAGACAAAGGACAAAGGGAAAAGAAGTAGATATGTACAGCAGTTAAAAGGGAAATGATTCAAGACAGACTTAACAAAATGCTACTTTTTTTGGTGTAAGTGACACCTAAAATGCACTGCTGGAAGCAATTCTATAGTCCAGGTTAGTGGAAGGTATGAATGATGCCATTAATAGGTATAAAAATGGGGGCAGGCAGTGACATTGGGGGTGAGGGAAGGGCAAGTACAACTGCAGAAGCTTTGTTTAGATTCTCACTTGCTACCTGATCACACCTGCAAAACAAACAAACAAACAAATAAACAAACAAACAAACAAACAAACAAATACAAACAAAAAAATATATACCAGTACATGTCTCTGAACTCTTTTTCCATAAGAATCACATAATAGGATACAGTTCAAGGTATTCTGCTGCCCTTCTCCACATATTCTTCTTGCTTATATTTGGCTGTCATTTACTTCTGTCTGCTGGGTATCAGAACAGAAATGCATACTATGTACCTTAAACAGAAAAGGTGCCACGAGGTATACATAAAGTGTACACCTTCTGGTAACTTTTACTGCAGTGCTTTTTCTTATCGATGGTGAGTGCAATGGCAGAATCTTGTCTGTACAGGACAGACAGCCAATAATTCTGCAGGTGCCTCCACAGTATCTGGCAATGCTGGAATAAGAAGTTCTCTGATGTCATAGCAGGAAATGCCTATGTCATCCCTATCAAAGTTCATCAGAACATACTGGAAGGTAAGCTGCAGACCACGTGATTCTTCTAATCTTCTATTGACACATACTCTTTGTTTGCATTTTTCTCTTATTTAATCTTCTTCTGACATCAGGTAGTAAGCATTCCAACATTATGACTTTTTCAGATAATCCTCTTCTTCTAACTCTTCCTCATATACAATTTTGGATTATTTGTGTTTTAATTCCTTGGTTTACCTTCCTGAATAACATTTTCTTACTAGTTACTTTCAGCTTAAAAGATATGTATCTCTACTTTCTTTTCAACACGGTTTATATTCTAAACTTTTACGTGTCAATCTGTAAAGTTTTCTTTTGGTTCAAAATATTTTTTCAGTGTTTCTTTTACACAAGTTACATACTGTCATATATGCAGTGGACTCCGTCACCTGTTTTGTACAGCAACAAAAGTTTTAGCCTTAATTCAAGCAGCCTAACTTCTGATTGATGCACAGGAGATCAAATGGCAGATCATTTTACAAATATGGTTGAATTTCCTACTCAGCAGTCATTAAAAATGTTGACAACAGAACATTGAGAAATAACTGAAATAAGCAAGTTGTCTTGCCTTACACAACTGGAATTAGAAGAACTAAACAAAGAAATGTACCTTCACAATTCAATATTATAACAGTAGACAGATAAATAAATATATAAATACATAGATAGCTGTATGCAGCAGCACAGATTTAATGTCCAGGCACTGTCATCACGTTATCAAATGGGTCCAAGGCGCCAAAATAAAAAAGACGTTAAGCAGAGGTCCAAGGGATCTGAACCACTGATAACAGCTTCCAAAGTGTACCATTGCAACTAATATACCAACAAGCAGCTCACCGAACCTGTGCAAGCTGCAAGCTACAAAAAAAACAAAAAAAAAAAACAAAAACAAAGCAAAGAAAGAACTCAAGGGTGTTTTTTCACTGCCACCAATAAAAAAACAACCTTTGTGGAGATAACTGAGAAGTAAATGCCCACAGATGGAATGTTGTGTTGTTCCTAGAAAGTTGTTGTTCTTCTTTTGGCTTTTCCCAGTTAGGGATCGCCACAGCGGAACCACGGTCTGCTAATGATTGGCAGTAGATTTTTTACGGGTGCCAAGGTGCCAGCTCGACACCCAACCTTCAACAAAGGCACACCCATTCGATGCATGTCTTTCAAACGCCACTCGACCACAGTGAGGACATGCAGACTCCACACAGAAGGCACTCCAGCCGAGAATCGAACGGGAGAACCTCTTGCTGTGAGGCAACAATGCTACCGCTGCACCACTGCGGCTGTTCTGTTGTTCCTAGAAAGTAAACCACTGTTTTTTTTTGTATTTATGCTACTCTGACAGCACAGAGGATTGAGGCTATGAGATAAGGAGAAGCTTTCTAAGACTGAGAGTTAGATTCTCCCAGCCTCCAGTTGTCAACTTTGAACAGGTTACTTTATTTGCAAGTGTCTCTGGGTTGAGTTTTTATCTCATAACTGAAATCAAATTTGTAATATTCACTTATTTTAAATGTTCAAACATCCTCTTTAATTGTTTTTGTTACTTTTTTTATATTGTGACATCTTGAGGCCTCTTGGCCAAGGACTGGGGAATAAAACAAACACAGTCTAGAAATTTTAATGAATTATTAACATTTACAAGGAAAATAACCCAAACAAGTTGGAATTTCTTCACTGCAAGTACAAGTGAGCATAAGTACAGTGATTTGTATAAACCAAGTAATTGTTGGAATATAGTTTGTCGGTGTCCTTTTAATTCCTGTACAAAAGATGGGCTCACAACATATATTATTCATGACTGAAAATAACAGAGCTCTTGCAATAGAGCTCATTACACAGTATTTAAAGAGCTTAGCTTTTCACCAAGATGTCAGAAGTGAGCAGATTTGAGTCCTTATACGTATTAATTAATCTTTACCTAGAGATTGTTATAATGAAGTTACTGGCTACATCACAGGCTCATACTCACAGTTTTGTCAACCATAGCTCTCAAAGTCTTGATTTTCAAGATTCAGGGACTATGCTAAACATAGTGGTGGAGGTGGGGTATGTCAGAGGTCCAAAAATCAAGGATGGCTTTTAAATGTTATTCTAATCCACTTTTACAGTTAATAGAACAGCAGGTTTTGTATCAGTATGCATTTTCTGAAGACTGGCTGGTAGGAAACTCTAATGAATGACATTGCTGACTAAATTTAATATTCATCGATCGGTTACCAGAAAATCAAAAACGTTATGAGGGACAGGGCAAAAATATGAGGCAATATCTGAAACTCTGCAAAATTAGGAAAAGTTGAGAGGTATGCTGTCAACCAATCAGCTTCAATTTACATGAAGCTTGAACTGTGTTGAATAATTCAGTTTGTCTGCACTTGAGGCTTACTTTGATCATTATTGTGTTGACATGAGAACTGGTACAGGGTCAGCTTACTTCCTGGGAGTTTAGGGGTTTGTGTCTAGATTACACTCAAAGCCAGGAAGGACTCAACTCTAAATAGTGGCCCAGTGGCCAAAATGGTGGCTTCCTGTTTCATTTGTCACACTGCAGGGTACTATGAGTTGGGTACTCTGCTCTTTGAGGCACTGTTCTTTAGATGGGATAAACTTAGGTCCCATCTGCCTAAGTTGTTAGTAGCGTAAGCGAATGTCAAGTAACACATTACACTCACTGGAAAAATAACATGAAATGCCTGCCATTTTCATCATCATCAATCCCATTTTTTCTGCATGGGATGGGGGTGTCACATCAACTGTCATCATCTGTCTCAATGCAGTGCCACTCTCCTACCTACTTTGACATACATGCCTGACTATCCCAGGTCTTTTCTCATGCAATCTATCCATCTCCGGGCTGAACATTCTTGTTTCCTCTTGTATTATCCTGTTTCTCACAAATCTTCTTCACGTGTACCTGAACCAGCACAATATCTTCTCTTTCACTTGTTCCTCAACTGGAGCTACTTTGGCTTCACCCTGATGTCCTTATTTCTTCATCTTTCACTTGTTGTGCATTCTACCTACATTAACTGAGGCTTCCTTAGATACCCAACGTTCACTTTGTAGTTTTCTGTGCCATACAGAAGTACTAGTTACACCACTACTATGTACACTTTATATTTCAGGTACTTTGGCAGTTTACTGTTGCATATTATTCTTTTTCTTTCATATCTTTTATGTCCTCATCAGATTTCTGCCACTTTGTGTTAATACAGTGTCAGGTCTCCCCTTGAAACAGAATATAGCCCTAGTTGGATAAACTCAAGTAAACCAAATGTAACTCAATAAAATAAACAAAAATAGTTCATTTTACTGCTAGACATGGCAGCTCGGTTTCCTGTAGAGATTCCGACATTCCAACCCTTTCTTACACAGAGGAATACATATTTTATTTATCTTAGTCTTTTCAGCTTACATATTCAGAGGATTTATTACAGATTTCGTATAGTGTGACTCTTCTTCATGAAGTCTTATACGTTATTAGGGAGCCCAGAAAGGCAAATATGAGAAAATCAAACATGGTCAAATATCTGTCTATATGGCCACCAAGGAGTGGCTTCTAGCCTCAGTTTATCCATTAATTATTTTTCACTATTTGTTGTCTTGCTTTCACCCCTGCTAACTTATTCATCAAAGTGCTTTTGTCTTCTGTATTAGTTTGGGCATATTTATAGGCACTATTATCTGCAAATGATTGGTATAAATCTTTCTAAAAACTGTTTTTTACAAAGCCAGATTGACACTCCTTTTCCCAGATGGGTCTTGAACTTATGCTCTTAAGTAATGAAGAACCTGTGTTTTTTATTAAAGTAGCTAGACTTTAAGTCACACACTTCCTATAACTGTGACTAGCTAGTTATACGACTATGTCTAATGCTAGCTCTACCTGCAGAATTGTACTTGTGTACCAAACTGAAGATAGCGGAGATTGTTCCATCAGTCTATACTAATAGCTTTCAGTCATTCATCAGACTTGTGTTCAAGACTTTGGTGATATGGCCAAGAGGAACAATAAGACCGTTCTTCAGGAGAACTGTAATTAAATAACATGTTACTGATAATCAATCCCAACCAAAATAAGTGTTTTGTTACTTGTGAAGATGTTGCATGACATAAGACAGCAAAATAGAAAATAACCATTTTTCAGGGGAAAACTGAGGTTTTATTTATACAATAAAGATGATTTGTGGCTGGGCATCTTCTGAACTTCCCCTGTTCATTAGTAGAGTGTTTATTCCATTCCTAGTGTAGTGGCGGCTGGCAGAACAGCAATCAAGGAAATCCAAGATGCCGGATAGCACAGTGGTGAACACTGGTGCAGTGTCTGATGCTATACTAGATTCTGAGGAGCTGTTTCAAAAGAATTTCTTTTTTTCATTGGAGGCACATGTGCTACACAATGATGGATGTGTTATTAGAACCCTCTAGATGTGAGGATTGCGGGATGATATTTTGGGTGAATTGTTGATGCAAAGTGAGGCAGATTGTAGAAAGGATGTTTCTTTGGGTCAAATTTTGGACATAATTCAGTTGGAAGAACCAGAAAATATTTTGAAAGGAGATTGCCAGACAAAGAAAATGTATGCCAAGACTGGTAAAGAAACTGCACTGAAAGTGATGAGAGACAAACAGAGGAGTGGAGATGTCAAAAATCAAAGGAAATGAATGGTGAAAATTCAGAAGAAGGAAGAAAAAGGAATGCACAGATATGACATTTGGGATAATTTAATGACCCCATTGGGAGTGAAGGCTCAGGAGGTAAGAGCTATTTAAACCTTGTGATACAATAAAAATAATCTATTTCCATCTTACATACACCCCGATTATATGGCCGCAAATTTCCAAATTTTTTAACTTCAGAAATGTTCTTAACATCATTTCCTCTCAAACCACAGTTAAAATCTTCTGTTAATATTATATTCATATTAAGTACAACATAATCCAAAAATTTGTTAAATAAATTTTCTCTTTCTTTTCTTGTAACATAAACATACAATGCTATTATGCCATCTGATATCTCTTTTTTGCTGTTTTTTTTTTTTTTAATAAAAAAACTACTCTTTTGAATAGGTGCCATAAGATATTTTACATATGCTTGAGTTACCACCTACTAAGGCTGATGGGGCCATGGTTTAACATCTCTTCTAATGGATGACTCACTTTCAGGAGTGCAGCACCCTCCTTATATTGCACTGTATAGTTAGCAATTTGTCTACCCGGTACAAGCATAGAACCCACAATCTTCTGCACTAAAGACAAATAGGCTATCTACTGCAGCACTGACACAATATTTGCACATAGAATAATTTTCTGTGTTCAATAAAACAGCCATTTTGGAGATGAAGAAATGTACTGTTTCCAGGTTTTGGGGCACTTTGATCAGTAATATGCCTTTTGTCCATGGATCTTACAGAATTGTGAGAACCATACCTTTACCTTTACCATTGCATTTTTAAAGTTATTGCCTATTGTTTGTCTCCCTGGCATGTTTTGCAAGCCAGTATCATATTCTGGCTCTCACTTTAATCAAACTGTATTTCTCCATTGCATACTGCCATTTATAGTTTTTCATATTATCACACGCACCATGCGTACGTTTTCCAACATTATGTAAAAGAAAAGAAAAGTTAAGAGTTTACAAAAATTTGACATTTTTAGTGGTGAGTACTGATTAGTGCTTTTAGCAGCTGCTTGTAACTGCCATACGCTGGCGGTAAACTCTGTGTCAGCAGGTTTACAAATGAACCATAACTCAGGATACCCATCAGTTTGTTAACTGGCACCCTTATTCCTTGTAGCATGGCTGTCATGCTATTCCTTTCTTTTCAGCAGTACTGCAATCCTTGCTGATCATTTAATATCGTCATGCTCTATAAGAGGCACTTACCTCTTACATCATAAGTGCTGACACGCGCCCTGTGTTTTCTGATATATATATCCGCTTGACTTTACTGGTCACATTTGGTTACTGTTTTAACATACTTTTTTCGATTTTTCTCCATAAGGTTTTGATTATGCTGTTTTATTCTTTTAATGTTTGTCATAAATGAGGCAGGTTATAAATATGGAAAGGTTACTGCAGCATTGGGGTGGAAGTCTATAATGTTTCCATGTAAGAAGCTGGATTTTGATAGCCTTTCAGCAAGGCATGTGGTCACACATGATCAGTGGTTCCCCTGTCAAAAGTGAGGGTCCCGTAATTAGGAGTTCCACAGATGTAATGAGTAAATGGCAGGGAAAGTGATTGAAGCTCACAACTTACTGTTTTTTATAGGATCATAGGAATTACAAGGCAAGTGAGTACAGAGACCATCTTGCCTTTCAGTCTCTCTGTTATGGGGATTTAAGTGGCTTACCTCAGTCTGAAATCTCTGTGCAGTTGTCAAACAGAAGCTATATTTTGAAATATCTCCCTTTCTTCTACCATGACAGTCATACTGTTTTAGATTTAAATCAGGAGAATATTTTTAATGATTTCTCTACAGTGCACTTGCTTCTAATGCCAGACATTTTTTTAATTATATTGCTTATTTCAAATAAAATAAGCAGAATTGTGCTATCATTGTACATGTTATTTCACCATTAAGATGACTCTGTGAATATCTCACATATCCATATATCCCTTTGGGATTGATCACTTTGACATGTCTTTTACAGAACATTAGTTTTAAATTAGAAAATCAGGGATCTACATAAATAACAATGAAAAAAGGTACTCAACACAGAGGAAAGAAATGGAAACTCCCTTCCCTTATATTAAATGATGATTTTGGTCACAGTAAGGTTACAGTTTACAGTGTCATTCATAAGATGACATTAAAGGTCAGCACTTGTAAAAAGTTATTAATTTTGCTGGGTGGGGTGTCTGTTTTTAATTTAGAAAATCTGTGACACATACATGCATTCCTTTTTCATTTTGAATGCAAAGCAGCTGTCCTCATTTCTGGAGAGGCTGGTTTATTAGCTCTTAAGGAAAACACATAACATCTCATTCAGATTTTCCAGTCACTAAGATTACATCTTCTCAAAGAACTCATACAAAAACAAGACCAAGGAAAACAAAAAACAGCCAGAGTGCAGTGTGATGTCATTTTGGACTGATGTACCAGCAATGAATGGTTCATTGATGTCTTCAAAAGGTTTGCTGGGTCCTGCATATTTACACACACACACACACACACACACACACACACACACACACACACACATACATATATATATATATATATATATATATATATATATATATATATATATATATGTATGTATATATATATATATATATATATATATATATATATGTGTATGTATATATATATATATATATATATATATATATATATATATATATATATATATATATATATACAGAGTTATATACATATTTATTTATACCAACAAAAAGGGAGCTCTTTAGTAGGAAATGAAATGTCTTTCTTTGAGTCAAACTGCATGCATTTGGAGGGCTGATGGGTTTGAACCCTAGATGTATCATGAATGGGATAGAAACATATTGGATACACATTTCATAGGAACTGCAGAGTATGTAAAATAGAAACAGATGTATGAAAAAGAATGTATCAGAACATCAAAACAAAAGAATAGCTGTTGAACCAAAGGGGAAGGGAGACACTTTGGGTCATATTGGAGACCAGAGATAACAATGCACCCAGTCCAGAGATTATAGATGAAATACTCCTCACTGGAAGGGGAAAAAAGGAAATGAAAAATTGCCGACTCACCCTAATAACAAGGATGGTGGGTCACTGCTATAATGCTTGATTTACATTTCCAAGATTTATTGGTCCAAGACTGACCTTTAGCCACTTTGTTGCATTTGCATGATCTTTCTATGAATGTTTGTTTTACCCATTCTAAAGACTTAAACCTTGCCTGTGATATAAGTAGGACCTGCTGGAGAGATAGGTATGTATCCCAGAGAGTACCCCGTCTATCGAATTGGCTCTCCATCCATGTGAAGCAGAGATCCTCCCTAACCCAATTGAAGTGCAACTTGGACAATTGGATGGGAAACTGGAAATTCAGCCCTGGTCTGGTATCTATGTCTCTAATGGACAGAGGTAACCTGTAAATGGTTCATCTCCCAGGCCCATGCTTATACTTATCAAGGGTATCAGAACTTATCAGAGTTTTGGGATGCATGGCTAGGCTTAAAAAGGTCCTTGTGGTCGTTAGCCTAGTAAACCTATGAACCTATGAGCAACTCTGGTTTCCTTCCGAAAAAATGCTGACTCATTGCAACCATAAAATTGCCCATATATTTCATTCTTTATTTACCTTTGCTTTTTTAGTCCTGATTGTATTTGAAAACAGTCTATGGACCAGTACAATAAAAACAAATAAGATGGTGAGGGGTTGCAGATGATAACTGTAATATACTGGATGCTAATAGGAGCAATTTGACTGCAGCCTCACTGAAGCGTGTAATCGCTCTAAGTGCCATATAAGGGGCAGACCTGAGAGAATTACCACTAAAACCTACATAGGAAAGGTGGAGTTGGACCTAGTCTTCCTGATTTCAGATCAGGAAATTGACAGATATTTGCTAGCAAGTGTTAACTGAACAAACACTCCATCATATAATTGACTAGAAGGTCATGTCAATCAAAGAGAAGGCAGACATTAACAAAATGGATCAGTACATTTAAGTATGATAAAATATTACAAAATTATCATCACAGTTACAAGCCGGTGTGTGAAGCAAATATGCAATTCATAAAGAAATTAAAATACACATCAGTCCTAAATCAAAGTAGCATCTAAGGATGTGGAAAGTTGTGCAATCTGTAGGAAATATAAGGAAACACAAGAAAAGACAATGCCAGTTAAAGCAGAGAGAAGCGAGAAAGACCGAAAAGTAAAGTTATAAACTGATGAACGGATAGCTAATCCAATTAAGAGAGGGGATAATGCCTTTTTATTTATGTAAGAGAGCAAATACTGACAAAGAGATGAATACTGAAGGTAAACAAAAAGCAACATACAAAGAGGTTGGGTGGCAGACTAAAGTGATGAAAAAGTAAAGCTATTAAATGATTTTTTCTGCTGTGTATTCACAATCTGGATCTTTGCTCACCACACCAAGATCCTCACTCCAATCTACCAGACCTGCCTTGTCCATACATGTGCCTTCCCTTTGGCAGTAATACAACTGTACATCAAAGAAGAATCTGACTTAATCATGTTCAGAAAGGATTGTCTTTCCCACTTTCAAATCAAAGAAAGTGCCCCTGTCTCCAGTAAGGCCACATCACCTAAGACCCTCTCCATCTTCCATTCTCTAACAGTCCAAATTTGTCAGCAACATTTTTTCAGCTAATCTCTCTTCACTTAATGTTCATCCTATGCACTAAGGAATTGCCAGTTCTAACATTCCCACTTATACAAGGGTATGGTGACATTCTACAGCATCACAAAAGCCCCAAACTACCTATGTTTAAACATTGTAGATGTTGCTATTGTAATCACTTTTTTACTCTAGTATTGTTTTCATTGTTGTGACTATCTTTTTGTCAAATAGGCTGTGTCTGCAAATGGTCACTTGTGATCAGTGTACTATCCCTGTAAACAGATTCAAATAAAAAAAGGAATATTCAATTCAGCCAGTTGAGGTGCCCAGACTAATGGGGATATTACAAGTCAGTCATAGTTAAGTACTAGACTACGTGCCCTTGTGAACCATTTTAAGCCTAGCCAACTTCCCTTAGTGATAATCAAACCCTGTGCCTCTCACTTATGAGGTAATTACCTTAACCATTATGCTAACTCCCAACTGAATCAATGAACTTATGAACCTATAAGTTATTTACAGGAGAAAGAGGGCAAAAGAAATGCAATAACTAAAAAAAAATCCTAAATGTGTGTAGAGTACATAGAGTAATGGATCCTATTGGAATTCAGCATAGTATGTTTAAAAACTGAGGAAAGCACTGAAAAACTGATAATACCAACAATGTAATGCTAACAAAATACTGGAGGGATCTTGCCTGTACATTATTATTTTAATAAAAACTATTTCAAAAAGCATAGGAGAAGAAGATTCCTGAAGACATATAGAGGAAGCAAGATAGAGGCTAGAAAATACTAGTCACGCAGGCCTCAGTTTTGGAAAAATCATTGAATTACTGTTAAGCGGAACAATTCTGAAAGTCTTATAGTACAGCTGGGTAAGGCAAGGTGACCTTCACTGGACTCTGATGGAGAGTGTGAATGTTTGAAGAAAGTACAGTTGTGTAAAAATCTTACCATAACAGTAGATGTCCTTGCCTTCACTGCTGCAGTATTCCTAATGTATGGGATCCCCTGACGTGGAAGCTCAACACCTAGCCAGTCTAACAAAGCCTACTGTTGCTTTATGGTACGCCAAATGTCACTCAAACTCTCCTCACATAGTGTAAGGCGTAAAGGTGACATTCAGGTGTACCATCCTCAGAACTGATTGCCCAGTAGGAACATCAGTCTAAGAAAACCCAATGGGTAACCTATACATCCAGGAAGGTAAAGGACTAGAAGGATGCAGAGAGGGAGTGAATACTGCAGCAGTGAAGACAAGGACATCTACTGTTATGGTAGGATTTTACACAACTGTATTATGTCCTTACATTCACTGCTGCAGTATTCCTAATGTATGAGAGAATGCCAAAGTTCAAGAGGAAACATGGGAGGGGGAAGGAGCAGAAGAGCCCTCTAAAAAGCCACAGAGAATGGGTCTAGCAAAACCAGCCCTATCTCTAGAAATACCATCCAACTTGTAGGGCTTGGTAAAAGTATGTACAGAAGTCCAGGTAGCTGCTTCAAGAATAGAATTAGGATCTAAGCCCTTGAAAAAAGCACCTGAAGAAGCCACAGCTCTAATAGAAAGAACCTTTACAGAAGAAGGAAGGCTCTTGCCATGAAAAGTGTGACAAAAAGACACAGCCTTTGAAATCCAAGAAGAAAGAGTTTGCTGAGATACAGCTAATCCTAAAGACCTGGGATGAAAAGAATGAAGCAACTGATCAGATTTTCTAATGGCCGTAGTGTTATCCAAATACAATCTGAGTTGTCCTATGTCCAACGTATTCAGCACCCTCTCACTGTCAGATTGTAGAGAGGGGGGAAAAGACTGATTCAGAGACAAATCATTAACTACCTTAGGCATAAAAGAAGGATTAGTACACAAGGACACTCTGTCCCCATGCAATATCAAAAAAGGAGGACAAGCCACAAGGGCTTGCAACTCAGACACCCATCTGGCAGAAGTAAGAGCTAATAAAAGAATAGTCTTCCAAGAACAATGTTGCAAGGAAGCTGAAGCAGCAGGCTCAAAAGGAACCTGAGTTACCCGAGTCAACTTCTTCAAAACTAAACTAAGACTCCTGGGAGGAGGAACAGGCTTCCTGGGAGGTCTAATATTAAGACTGCTTTTAAGAAATTGTTTAGCCTCACTTTTAGAAGCTAAAGGAGGATTTAAAGGCATACAAGCAGAAATAGCTGATAGTGGGCCATTGAGCAACTCTCACAAATAAGAGAGAACCAAAAGAACATCCACAGCAAGTGGGTCCAGGTTACCAGAGAGACAGCAAATAGAAAACCTCTTCCTTTTGGATGAGTAGGATTTCCTAGTAGTAAGTTTTCTGGCCTCCTGAAGGACCTTCAGCACGTCCTCAGAGAAAAAGGTGTCTGTGGAATCAAAATCCTATCACCCACACTGTCAGCTGAAGTGTGGACAGGTGGGGATCGATGAGAGATCCTTTGTCTTCTATGAGTAGATCCACCCTGTGTGGTAACTTGTGATGATTGCTCTTGGCTAGATGCAGAAGTAGAGGGAGCCAGTGCTGTTGCTGCCAAAAGGGAGTCACCAACAAGATTTTGGGAGCACCCTGTTGAATCTTGAACAGGACTTTCAGAATGAGATGAAAGGGAGGGAATGCATAAAGAAGCATCCCCTTCCAAGGAAATGAGAGTGTGTCCACCTTCACAATCAGAGGACATGAGACTCTGGCACAAAATAGAGGAAGTTGTCTGTTCAGAGGTGAGGTAAATAGATCTACTTGAGGAGTACCCCACTGGTAGACAATGTCCAGAAACAAATCCCTGTCAAGCATCCATTCATGGGATTGAATTATGAACCTGCTCAGAGCACCTCCACAATGTCCTGGCTTGAAGGGATATAAACTGCACTTGATACTTGACAGCCAGATCCCATACCAGAAGTACCAACCAGCTAAGAAGATAAGATCCTATTCCTCTTTGCTTGTTGATATAACACATCACTGTAGTATTGTCTGTGAACACCTTGAGAGGCCCCAGAGAAAAAAAGAGGTTGAAAGGCCTGAAGAGCCAGCATAAGAGCTCTCATCTCTTTAACACTGATGCTCCTTCTGCTAATGAGGTGACTACACCCCCTGAATCTTTAGGGAGCCAAATGTGGCAACATCTGAAGCATCTGTGAACAGTTCCTGAGAGGAAAGAGGGGATTAAAAGGGAGCCCTGGATTCAGAGACAACTGTTGAATCCGCTAATGAAGTTCCTTTTTGAGACAAGGAAGAAGAGGAACTACAAAGTTTAGAGGATGTGCTTGTTGAAGCCACACTGACTTCAGAGACCACTGAAACTTTCTTATGTGAAGTTTGGCTAAAGGGAGCATGAGAATGATGGATGCCACGAATCCCAGAGCTCTCAGAAACTCCCTGGCTGTAATAGAGGCCAGAGGAAGAAGGGTTTGAAAGTAAGAAATGAGACTTAAGGCCTTTGGAGGAGGCTGGGATGCTAGCATTTGCACCCATCTGAATCCTGCAACCCAGAAAGACATGATCCTGAGAAGGAGTCAGAGAAGACTTTTTGAAGGTTACTGTGAGCCCCCAGGCTCTGAAGAAGGGAATTGCCAAAATGAAGATTTTCCTAAAGGATCTCCAGAGACGATACCTGAATCAGCAAGTCATCCAAGTAAGAAAATATTTGGCTTTCTTGCAGCCTGTAAAAAGCAATTGCCAGCCACTTGACGAACACACTTGGGACAGTAGAAAGGCCAAATGACAAAGCAGAGAACTGAAAATGCCAGTAAGCAACAGAGAAATGCAAAAACATCCTGAAAAGAAGATGGATTGGTATATGGAGATGAGCATTTGTGAGAGCCAGAGTTACCATATAGGCCTGAGAGAGCAAGAGTGGAAAAAGAGTCTGAAGGGGCAACATCTGAAAGGAAGGCACCTTCAGAAAATGTTTAGATGAGTAAGGTCTAGAATTGGTCTCCATGTACCCTCTTTTCTGGGTACTAGAGACATTCTTGAGTAAAACCTCTTCCCCCATTGAGACACAGGCACCTCTTGAATACTACCCTGAGTCAAGAGGTCTCGAAGAACCTCTGGGAAAAAAGGAAGTTGTTCCCAAGGAGGCTGTAGAATGCCCATGAAAAGGATGGGATTTCCACACCATGAAGTACCTTTGACAAATGATTAACAAAACCCAAGAATCCTGAGTGATCTGAAGCCAAACAGGAAGAGAAAAAGGAATGTGGCTGGGAAGAGACAAATAGACAGCACCTGGTTTATCAGGAAAGGAAGGCTTCTGAATCATTGAAGTCTGAATGGCCTTAGCAGGAGGAGGCCATTTGCCATTCTTTTTACCCTTAGAAGAAGGGCAAGATTGCCCATGAACAAAGGCTGGCTTATTGGCGTAGTTTCTCTGAAATTTAGGTGCAGGTGAAACAAACACACATTTAAGCTCCTGTAAGGCCTTCCCCTTATCCTGAAGGGACTTAAACAAACCAGCAGCTGCTTCCCCAAACAAAAGTTTATTATCCAGAGGAGCATCCATCAACTTAGCTTTAATATCATCAGGTAAAAGTTGAAGCCTAAGCCAAAAATACCTCCTCATCACTGACCCAAAAGCAGCAGCTCATAGAAGAGGCATCTGTTGTATCATAGCAACGTATAATAGAATGATGAACCACTTGAGAAGAAGTCCCTAGTAAGGAGAGAGCATAAGGTTTACCCTCAGAGTCTGGAAGATCAGAAATAAGCTGACAGGTGTGAGAAAGGAGAGCCAACACATACCTAGACATATGGGTCTGATAATTAATAGCCCTAAAAGCTAGGGTAGCAGAAGTGTAAACCTTCTTACCCAACCTATCCAAGGTTCTGCTCTCCTTATCAGAAGTGAAAGAACCAAATGAGATGGCATGTCAGAAGCTACAGACACCACAGAGGGGTCAGCAGCAAGACATTTATGCAAAAAGATACAATCCTCAGGCACCCTTTACAATCTATCAGGCTTCTTGGGAGCAGGGGCAGAGAATCAGGTGCCTTAGAGGCATTGGAAGTAACATCCAACAAGGCAGCCAAAACAGGAGAAATAGCAGCAGGTTTAGGAGATTCTATGTGTAACCATTCATAGTACCTCCTATGGATATCAGAGACTTGAACACAATCCCACTTAAAAAAATTCCATCATCCTAGAGATTGTGTCCCCAAAGAACATTTCTTCAGAAGAAGTAACACCACAAACTTCAGTTGTTTTCCAAGCCCAATAAGGTCTCCACAATAATGAAACACGAATAAAATACCAATAGTTTATTGAAAATTCAACAGACACAAAACGGACTTAACGCTTTCATTTCCTACCACGAAAACATCATCAGAGTCATTGCCAATGTTCCCACCCTTACTTTAACTAGACCCAACACCTAAATAATTAAATTAATTAACTAATTAATTATAACTTCTTATTAAAAGATACAGCTACCTAAACCCATAAATCATAATACTTTTCATAACATTTATAACCATTTATATATTATCAACATAATACCTTAATGGGAATTCCGAAGACCCACAAGAATTCCATGGACCCACCTATAGGTTCATAGGTTCATACTAGGCTATCTGCCCTAGGGCATTTATAAGCCTAGCCAGAATGTGTTTGGCTTTCGACACCCATTTTAAATTTATTTTGCTATGCCCTTTTTCGAGGTTAGTATACTGTGCCTCTGTCTAACAGTGACACAGAAGTGATACCTGGGGTAAACCTACGATCTCCCATCCACTCATCAAGATTCCTCTTGAAGAGAGTCAATGAGGGACTCTGCCTAACCAGGACTGGGATTTTATTCCAGAGTGAAGGGAGCCTCTGGGTTATGAATCTGTCCCTCCAGCATGTCCTATTTATTTCAGTGCTGAGGTTCAAGTCTCTTGAGCACATAGCTCGATGGGATTTGGATTTTCTGAGGTGCAGCATGTCCATTAATTCCGGGTTGGACATGGCTTTATACGTCAGGCACAGATCGCCTCTGAACAGGCGGTATGCCACTGAGTAGGGCTGGAGTTTCTTTAACCGGGCAGCATATGGCATCTGTTTGAGCCCTTTGATCCTCTTGGTGAGGTACTTTTGAGGTCTTTCCAGTTGCTGCAGGTGCCTGGTAAGCTACATCCCAAAAGGGGCATTGTACTCAATTATGGGCCTGATGAGGGATGAGTAAAGAGGCACGATGACGTCCCCTGATCTAGATGTGAATCCCTTCATGATTAGGTGGGCTATATAAAATGTTTTTCTAACCACTTTGGCCACGTGGTTGTCAAATGAGAGATTGCTATCAACTTGGGTCCCCAGGTCCCTAATTACTTCTTCTGTACTTAATGGATTACCACCTATGTGGTAATTTGTGGGCACTTTGTTTTTGCCAAAGGGGAAGACTATACACTTTTTGGCATTTAGCTTGAGGCCATGGCTCTGGCACCAGTTGTGTGTTTCTATGTGGCCCTTTTGGAGGATGCTTGTATCGGCTGGAGAGTCGATTATGGCGCCCAGTTTGCAGTCATCTGCGAACTTGGTCAGCCACAGTCCTTCTGTGTTGGCCTGTACCTCCGAGAAATATATACCGAACAAGAGAGGTCCCAGGACTGAGCCTTGTGGGACACCACTTGTAACTGGTTTGGAGTCTGACATGGCTCCAGCAATTCTAACCGTGTGGGTTCTGTCCTTGAGCCAGTTTGCAATCCATCTAGTGACATAGGGGGTTATATTTAAGCTGGTGAGCTTATCTATAATGCCCGAGTGGGGTATTGTATCGAAGGCTTTTGCGAGGTCCAGGTAGGCTGTGTGGACCACCTTCCCCTCGTCAATGGCCTTAGTGACTGTTTCAAAGAAATCAACCAGGTTTAAGAGGCAGGATCTGCCCTTAACAAAGCCGAACTGGGTAGGATCCAGTGTTTGTAGGTCCCCAATATCTTTATTTATGAGGTCCATGATGATCCTTTCCATAGCTTTGCAGACCAAACTAGTCAGGCTTATGGGGCGATAGTTTCCAGGATCCGTTGAGGCACCACCTTTATGGAGAGGGACCACTGTTGCTGCACGCCACTCTTTGGGCACATATCCTGTAGTAAGGCTGAGATTGAACAGTAGTTTTATGTTTGGGTTTAGCTCTTCTTGGAGTTCATGTAGGACGCAGCCCGGGACACTGTCTGGTCCCATTGATGCTGTGTTTTTGCTTTGGAGAGGCGGCTCTTACCTGAGTATCTGAGATGTCAGGGGCAGCACTCTGCTGGGATAGATATTTGCCCTTTGGTGGGGAGGGGAGAAGTTTGCGCTGAACCTGTCAGCTAGGATGTTGGCAATGTCTGTGGGTTCGTGTATTTTTGTCATTTTGGACTAATTCTGAGCATATCTGGGAATTACCACCCAGGTTCCTAACATAACTGAAGAGAGCCTTGTGATTATCCTTAGTGTCCTGTGCACTTTTTCTCTTCAAGCTGGCCTTAGACAATTTTATGTGTGCCCGTAGTTTTTGCTAATACTGATCAGTGATGCCTTCCTTTTTGGGATTTTGCTCTATCATTTAGTAGCTTCCTCCTTCTATTGTATAGTTTGTTTATGGCTGGGGTCCACCAGACAGGACGCCTGCCTTTGGAGGATTGGGTCGCGCATGTATTTGGGATCGCTTGACCCCTGCATTCCTGAGGGTGTTCATAGAATGCGTGTATAAAGGATTCTGCGGTCTGGGCCGTATTTTCCACAGGCCTGGGGGCTTTGAAGGATTCCACCTCAGTTTTGAGGAGTGTGAAATTTGCTTTAGAGAAGTTTTTCACTGTGGTTTTCTGGGCAGGGGGTGGGGTCGGGATGTGAATATCCAGTGAGATTAGTTTATGGTCTGATCTTACCAGTGAGGGATACACTTCTGGTCTGGAGCATAGAGTCCCCATGTTGGTGATGATCAGGTCCAGTATATTTTCCCCTCTTGTGGGAGTGGTAAAAAGTTGTTCCATAGCATTTGAGTTTATAAATTCTAGGAACCTTAGGGCTAGGGTGTTGGAGCTACAGTAATGCTCCCAGTCTATGTTTGGGTAGTTGAAGTCGCCCAATATAATGGTGTTTGGAGAGACCTTCATATTTTCCAGTGTTCTCAGGAAGGCCGAGTGGGGTTCCGGGGTTTGGGAGGGTGGTCTGTAGCAGGCTATAACCTGGAAGGCAGTTTTACCCACTGTTAGTTGCACATGGATAGTCTCTGATGCTTCGTGCTTTGCCACCAACCTGGAGGTGTGGGTATCTTTGATGAATATCGATACTCCCCCTCCTTTTGTGGTTCGGTCCAAGTTTTGGGGCCGAAAAGTATGGTATGAGGTATAACCTGGTAGTGCTGGGGTGCTCTCGGGAGCCCTGAACCAGGTTTCTGTTACTGCACAGATATCGATGTTCTCCATGCTAAGGAGAGTTTTGAGTGCGTGCATCTTGAGGTTTAGACATCTGGCGTTGAGTAGCATTACTCTTAGTTTCTTATCCCTTGTGATACCTATGGAGGTGGGTTTGTCTTTTGAGCCTTGCCTAAAAAAGGCACTATGGGGGAAGCAAGAGCCTTTGCCAATATCCGAAAGCCCAGGGGTGACAGGTGCAAGCCGTCCCTAGCGAAGCATCGTGGCTTGTCGAGCATATCATCCCAAGCTGACAGGCACTGGATCCCCTTTGAATGACACCAGTACTTAAGCCAATTGTTGAAATTGATCATCTTGTCTTCATATTGTGGCATCATTCTTGGTGAGGCTAAGATGCTACTCAAGGTCAGGGTCATACCGGCCTGGGCTGCATGCTCAGAGCGCTCCTTTATGTCTCTTTTCATGTAGTCCAGGGAGGTACATCTCAGGTCATTCACACCAGCATGGACAATGACTGAGTCATATTTGTACTTGCCTTGGAGTGACCTGAGTGCTTGTGTTATGTGGCGGATCCTAGCGCCCGACAGGCTGCTCACCGTGACCCTCTCCTTGTTCAGCCTGGTGAGCGGGACGTCAGTGTGCCTGACGATAGAGTCACCTATTACAAGTGTATCAGGTGTGTTGTTTAGTCTTAAGGGCTGTGACTGTTCGGCACACTGGCTTTGTGAGATATGTGCTGCACATGTTTTGTTTTGGGGTAGCGGCTGCTTGGGTGTCTGCTTTGGAGGTCTCTGCTGCTTCGGCAGATCTTTATTTAGAGCCTCCGAGTATGTTTTTGTGTGATTATGTGTTTGGTTTGCTGTCGTGGTAGGTCTATGTGAGACTGGAATTGTAGTGAGCATGGTTTCCTTCTCCTCCTGACTGGTTATGCCAGTACTGAGTTGAGAGAGCTTAGCCTCCAGTTTGGCTATATGGTTGCATCTCTCACATGTGTTGGAATTGGTTGGGAGGAGGAGAGGGTTGTCTGTGTACATGAGACCAATAGTCTCATCAGGTGGGTCCAAGATTGAACCTTTGGCTATATTTGTGGATAAAAAGTTAAAACCATATCAGAAATCTTACCCACATATATTAGTGGATTCATGGGATTTTCTTACAAAAGTAGGGAAATTAAAGTATGATGTGGAATACATGTTTATAACAGTGGGTATTAAAGATTTGCTTTCGGTAAATCCGCATGAGTTAGGACTTAAATGGTTAGAGGAAATGATGATAGAATTTGAGTTTTTGGATGGTAGAGATTTTAATTTAGTATTTGAGAGTGTGGAGTTGGTTATGAAAAATAACTTTATATATTTCCAAGGAGAGTTATACCATCAGATTGACGGTATATCGATGGGGGCAGCTTGTGCACTTATAGTGGCAAACACAGTATTATTGTATTGGGAGAAACATTTTATATTAGATTCTGGATACAAGCAGTATATAAAAGCATATTATAGATTTTTGGATGATATATGCTTGGTCTGGAAGGGACCAAGACATGAAATAGATAATTTTGTGAGGTATATTGGCCAAACTACAGAATTTCTAGAATTTACACATGAAATATGGGAAGATAAAGTGAACTTCTTGGATGTTACTATCTTGAAGGATAATAAAAATAAAAAATTCAAGTCCAAATTGTATAGGAAGGAGTGCTTCTCTAATTCATATTTACATTAAAGTAGCAATCACCCTATTAATCATAAACAAAATAGTACAAAAGGTCAGATGATTAGGGCGATACGTATGACATCAGAGGAAGAAGACATGAGGATGGAGTTAGACTATATACAGAGTCGCTTTGAAGAAAGGGATTATCCTGTAGAGACTATAGTAAATATTAAGCAAGATGATTTGAAAGGGTGGAAAGAGAAATATATACCATTAATAATAAGTGGGCATAGTAATAGTAATAGTATGCAATCAGAAGCAAGGGAGCTAGATGAAAGGAAAGAGACAGGAGAAGTGTATATGGTACTGACGTACAATCAAGACACTAAATACATTAAGAACATTATATATAGAAACTGGACTTTATTTTCGTTTATGCCCAATAGTAGTAAAATATTTTCTAAGACGTTAAAATTTGGGTACAAGAAAAATAGGAACTTGAAGGAAATCTTTGAGAGGGAACAAGCAGTAGGAAGTAAAAGGAAGGTTGGTACATACAAGTGTGGTCTGTGCCCACAATGTCCATTTGTGTATAACCAAGGGGGTTTAGATATAGAGCATATTAACATGACATTCTACCCTAAGGGTTACTATAATTGTCAGTCAAAGGGTATAGTGTATTTGGCTAAATGTATATGTGGCTCATATTATGTGGGAAAGACAGAGAGGAGTTTGAAACAAAGGATATATGAGCACACATATGACATTAATAGGAGGAAGGAAACTAATGCCCTTTATAGACATACAATAGTATGCCCACAGGCTGATTTTAAGTTTGGGGTCATAGAACAGGTTTTAAGAATTGAAAGAGGTGGTGATTGGAAAGCGCAACTAGAGTTAAGGGAATGTATATGGCAACTGCAGTTGGATGACTGTAACCCACTGGGACTTAATGACCATATCTCACTTATGCCAGCACTTAAAATTAGAGCAAACAAGTATTAATGGTCAGAGTTGAATGATTAATTTAATAAATTGATAAATTAACAAGTATGAAATTAAATTATTGTATAAAATGAAAATTATTTAACAACATTCTTTTTATATGTGCAATATGTTCTTAAAATATGTGAAACAATATATAGCATTGAAAGTACTAAGTAAGTAAGTTAGGAGAGAAGTTTTTAAGTTTCTTTGTTTCCTTGTTTAATATGTATATTTATATTAGTAAATGATATTTACGATTATATGTAATTGTTATATATACACAACGTGGTAAGGTATTATGTTGATTATATATAAATGGTTATAAATTTTATGAAAAGTATTATGATTTATGGGTTTAGGTAATTGTATCTTTTAATAAGAAGTTATAATTAATTAAGTAGTTAATTAGTTTAATTATTTAGGTGTTGGGTCTATTTAAAGTAAGGGCGGGAACTTTGACAAAGACTCTGATGATGTTTTCGTGGTAGGAAATGAAAGCGCTAAGTCCGTTTTGTGTCTGTTGAATTTTCAATAAACTGTTGGTATTTTATTTGTGTTTCATTATTGAGGAGACCTTATTAGGCTTGGAAAACAACTGATGTTTGTGGTGTTACTGTTAATTTTTCTTCAGTCATTCTTCAGAAGAAGTATCAGGTCTATTAGATTCCTCCTCCTCTGACCCATAGTCCAATGGAGAAGAAATCTGAGTAGAATAAGCCAGGGATTCCTCATGAGAATCCAACTCTTCCTCAGAAGAATCCTGTTCTCTAGGCATTTTAAGGGGAGTAGAGGACCAGGGAGGAGCATGAACAGAAACCCCTTGAGGGGCTTTAATGACATTAAAGCATTAAATAGCCCCCAAGTAAAGGCCTGCCACTCACTTTATGGATCCCTAGGAGCAGAAGAAACATGTTTAGTTTTTTGTTTCTTTTTTAAAAGAACATCCACCCTATAAACTGAGAAGGCTCTGACTCAGGATGACATTTGATAACCGTAGTAGGAACTTCTTCCCTAACTAGAAAAAATGGAACCCCTTCCCCTAAGCACTTTGGAAATAATCAACCATGGTTTGCATTCACCCAAGAAGGAATGTACATTCAAAACTGGCAGAAAACGGATGTAGGCAAACAGACAGATAATTGGAAGAAGCGCTCGCATTGGAGGCAAAGAAGTTCTGAGGATGGTATGCCTGAATGTCACCTTTATGTCCTATGCTACGCAAGGAGCATTTGGGTGACATTCGACATACTTAAAGCAACAGTAGGCTTTGGTAATCTGGCCAGACTTTGGACTTCCTTGGTAGGGAATCCCATATGCTAGGAATAATGCAACAGTGAATGTAAGGACATCCGCTGGTGACAGATGAACTGTTGCACACTTCTAACTGGCCTCTTGGTTACCTTAGCACAAGGAGTGAGCTGTTGTGGTGCAATTCCCCTAACCCCCAAAGGCACTTTTTAAGTGCAGTATCTTGTCCCACAGCATTTTCCAATATCAGAAAGCCTATTGTCAGCTGTCCAATGCACCCCACATGCACTCCAAATATATGTCCCTTCCAGAACCTGGGTTGCTGGTTAGTCTCAGGCCACCTCTGGCATTAGGCAGGATTAAAGTTATTAAATTGCCCTTTCTGGTCACCATCCCACACATTATTAAAACATTTCCAGAATATTACAGTCATTATAAATATTTGTACCTGCAGCCTTGTTTCTATCTAAAACGGACATGCTGCTCTCTTGTTAATCTAACTGAAGCCAAGCAGGAAGAGAAAGAGGAATGTGGCTGGGAAGAGACAGATAGTCAGACATCACCTGATTAGGTGAGACTAATTCATAGAGAGCTGTTGTATAGTCAGGGTGTCGAACAATATACAGTGTAAAAGGGATCTGAAAAGCAGTCACAGAAAGTAGCACCATTTCATGTTGTCACTCAGGCACATTCAGAAACATTTTATTCAAGTCATAAAACCCAAGCCATATGAGACTGTATGCCATTGAAAAGTTATGGATTTCTTCTGATTGTTAGGATTCTAGTAACAGAAATGGTAAAGTTGTGCAATGACTACAATTCATCATATTTTTTTTCTTTTCGACTCATGGTCTGTCTTAGAGGACACATCACTAACATTTCAGACACTGGTGATACACTACCTTGTTTTAATGTCCCTTATGCTTCCTTCATGTGGCCTGCAGTATTTCAACATGCAGTACGGGCAGTGATTTTATACATTTATTTTATTTATCTGGAATCAGATTACTACAAGAACAACACTTAAAATTCAGAATCCAATATGCTATTGCATTGAACACAGCTTCCAGACAACAAGCGGTCAGTTTTGTATAAAAGATTTTTGTCAGTGAGCCTCTGAAAAACTGTTCTGAGAACTTTGCTTGACTGCCCAGACTTCTGTTTTGTTTGAAGTGTATGTCTGGATGGATGCCACAATTTAAGCCTCAGACTGCTTGCAAAACTGGTCAATTTTGTTAACTGTTTTTTGTTACTATATATATTCTAGTTGTAGCCACATCACATAGTTCTCACTTTGAAGTCTGGTTTCATGTACAGTAGTCATCATGTGTAATGTCAATTACATTTTATAGGGTTTGCAAACAGATTGGCTTGATACAGTTCAACAATATTTTTTTGTGAATGCCTATGTTCTGCAGAAGCTGTAGTTTAACATACTTTTTCCAACAAGGATCTTTCTTGTTTTTGAATTACATAGCAGATCCTTAAACACAAACTTAGGTTTTTTAATGTACATTCATACTGGAATACACATTTTAAGATATAGAAAAAAATCACATTTCATGTTTTTATGACTACATTTTAAACTAATATACATAACAACATAAGAAAAGTGTAAAATTATTAATTAATGTTCGTTAGCAAAAGAATATTTGTTGTGCTGGAGATTCCAAAAATAGTCCCAGACAAAATATTTTTTCTTTGCAGGATTGCTAGGTACTATCTTCAAAATGATTTATTTTTAAAGAAAATAAATTATACGGGTGTCTGAAAACCAGTTATTGGACTGAATTCCAGAAAAATCAATGCAGCTTTGAGTAAGTTTTCCATCAAGAAAACAAACAAACAAAAAAAAACAAATGTATTACCTTCCAGAATATCTACAAATCTCCAAACTGCCAAATATCCAGAATATAAGAAGTAACCGATTCTTGAAAAAAGCTGAATCTGGGGAGAGTGTGTCATAATTATGGCTTATTAACTATTATACAATTACCATCAATATTCAAAAACGTGCACGCTGATTGGTTAGCATGCACGTTGTAAATCGGAGTTATAGTAATGGAAAAAGTCCGGTCGCCCGGACTTTTTCCATTACTATAACTCTTTTTTTACAGCAATGGAGAACGCATGATCGCCGTTGCTTCACACTCTCTTGCTATGTTAAAGGAGTTTAACATAGTGAGACAGCTTTAAAAAAGCAACGGAGATCTTTTGAATTACAGAGCAGATCCTTAAACACAGTGTGTAAAATGCAACGGAGATCTTGCTTTCTCCGTTGCTTTTTTCAAAACTGTCTCGCTATGTTAAATGGGTTTAACATAGCGAGAAAGCTTTAAAAAAAGCAATGGAGATTCTCTGTTGCTTCTTTTAAAGCTGTCTCGCTATGTTAAACTCATTTAACATAGCAGAACAGTTTGTAAAAGGCAACGGAGATCTTGCTTTCTCCGTTGCTTTTGCCCACAGCTCTGATGTACTGCATAGGCATACGCATGCGCAGTACATCAGAACTGCCGCAGAATACCAGACAGCTGCGGAAGGGCAGCAAGGGGGCATTATACAATGCCATTATTTAAGAAAAGTAATTTTTTTTTTTCTTAAATAATGTCATTGTATAATAGCAATAACCCACTTCTGGGTGTGGGTAATGCTGTATTTACCCACAGTTGGCTTTGTTTGGCCACTCGGGCTTTGCCCTCCTGACCAAACCACACCAACCATGGGTAAATCCAGCATTATCCACACCCAGGTGTGGGTTATTGCTATAGTAATATTGGTTCTAATGACAAAAATGATGTGTTCAAAACACACAATAAATCCAATGCACAAAACAGGCATCTTCCAAATCAATGAGTTATGCCAAGGGAGCAATAATGGCCGACAAGGTATGTGTTATTTTGTAAATAAAGCCTGCCCAGGGGATTTCTGAGACCCAATGCTGTAGACAGGGAGCCTCTACACCCCCCAGAAGGGAATTATTTACAGAATAACACACACCCTGGCATGCATTGTTGTGCTTAGAGAGTGGGCTGTCTGTTAAACTGTTTTGTATTTGTTTACTTTTTTTTTTAATTACTATATATAATTTTTAATAATGTTGATGTAAAATAGTTCTTCCACCTACTGTTTCAAACTTGCTGTAGTATATATTGGCAAATCATTGGGGTTGAAGTCACTGAATAATGAGTTACATCTAAGTTTCAGACTTTATCATAGCTCTCAACTAATCAGGAACAAATCTCAACAGAACCAGGAACAAATCCAATAGTAATCTGGGACATTTTCAAAATATTAGTACTATTAATCTCAGACATTGACAGAATAACAGAATGTGAATTAATATACATTTTCTGAAATGAAAAGTCTTGTAACTCTATTTATTGTCATTGTTTATTAAGTGCAATTCACCACCTTTTCTCCAAAAATCACCAGTTTTAGAAGGGATTAACGGAGGCAGAGCTAAAATCTTAGTCAAGAATCAGAGGTGTTCTTGAAAATCAGGGACAGGTGAGATCTGCAGACTTCATATAATTTGGAAAATGCATGTTAACATAAATCCTTTTACAGCATCTTTCTATTTTGTATCTATTTTGTAAACAATAGTTGCTAGCTTCAGGCCGTTGGCTTTAGTTTTGGCCAATATGTCATTAGATATTTTATATGTTGTATTGCTTTCATGACAATTTCAAATACTGACAAATAAATGACAGATTTTTGTGCCTCCACTTTGTGAATAACTCTTGCATTTCACAATGTTTAGTTCTTTATTTGACACAGCAAATATATAAAAAAATCTAGTATTTAAAATCTGTCCCTATTTTTCAGACTTTGTTCCTCAATTATTTCTTGAGTTAAGTGTTTGATAGGTATGCATACCTCTTCAATTTGAAGGAGTTGCATCCGTTGCGCAACTGATTGTGCATCTGCTTTCATGCATGCAAGCACCCATACACTCACACATGTAGACGGAAACATACCACAGACACACACACACACACACACACACACACACACACACACACACACACACACACGTAGACTGAAACATAAACAGACTCATACACGCACACACACGCACACACACACACACACACACACACACACACACACACACACACACACACACACACACACACACGTAGACTGAAACATAAACAGACTCATACACGCATGCACACACACACACACACACACAAACAGAAACACACACACACACACACACACACACACACACACACACACACACACACACACACACACACACACATACACACACACTATTTTATATTTTTATTATCTGTTTGTTTTAATTCTGTATTTGTTAAAGTACAAAAGCACTGTGTGCACAAAATAATGGCTTGATTGCTCTCATTCTTAATTTTCTGCATACATACACTCACACACACAGACAAACACACACACACTTTATTTCATAAATGCCATTCAGGTGACTCCCTTCTTTTCATAATTCTTGACAAGCTAATTATTTGTTTTCAGTAAGTAATGCTTGATTTGTTTCTAACTTCAGAATATCTACCTAAATACTTCATGCTTAAATTCTCAAGGTCTCCATATTAGTTTCCCCTCAAGTGTTTGGCAGTGCTCTGTACAGGCAGAGACACTTTGACATTTTTAATGTAAAAGCACAATGGAAATTTCTCCAATACCTAATTGCACACAGGACAACTAGTTTGCAGTGACAAGCAAGCACTGTCCCCATAGCTGCAAAACGGATACTCCTGACAGTGATTGATATGTTTTCCTTACAATTTAGTTTTTGCCTTGCTGTTTTTATTCTTATACTATGTATAAGTTACAAACTGTTGAGTATTATTTGTGAGCTATGTATAAATTGCAAACTGTTAACTTTTGTTATTGTAAAAATGCACAAGGAACTTTTCTCCCCGGGCCTCCATAGAAAATGGGCTCATTTTGGGCCCATTGGACTTTCCCTGTAAACAAACTGCAAAATAAATAAAATAAAATAAAAAAATAAAAATATACTTCCACTACCTAGATGCATCTGATAGGGCACTGCAGTATTCACCAGATACATTTAGCCAGTTATCTGCTGTGCATGCCACATTGCATAACATGTTTGTGTGGAAACAGTTTAAACTGCAGGAAAATATCAGGACAGGGCTTAAGGTACCCATTGGAGTAGCAGACAAGAAAAAGGCAAGCCATTCACAGGATGGACAGTCAGCAGCAGGATGACATGTGAGGCAAAGGCAGTTAAAATACATCATACTGCTGGCAAAGAAATAGTACCTGGTCTACAACTACGGGCTGTGAGAAAGACTATGCAGAATAAAATGACACATGCAATATCAAGTCCAGGTTATATAAGACAGTGCATGGACTAACAGTACTGAGCATCAGACATTATCTTACCCCCGTGCATTAGGAGGGCACAGGACAAAGTCCAGGTCATTTGCATGAGAGTGAAAACCATAAAAACAAGATACCTATGACAGCACTGAAATAAATGGCAACCCCCTATGGCAGCAAATATTAAGGATAATTCCATGTCTCACACACACACACACACACACACACACACACACACACACACACACACACACACACACACACACACACACACACACACACACACACAGATGCACGCATGCACATAGACACATATACATACACACACAAACACACACATACAGACACACACACACACGCATGCACACAGACACATATACACACACACACACACACACACACACACACACACACACACACACACACACACACACACACACACACACGCACACATGCACACATACACATACACACACACACACACACACACACACACACACACACACACACACACACACACACACATGCAAACAGTCAGTTTAGATAACTATCAGTTTACTCATCAAGATGTCTTTGGAATGAGGAAGACATCAGACACCTTGACAAAAGTACACAGTGAAGACATACAGACTACTCCACAAAGATGAATTCCAGCTGAGAATTGAACCAGACAGTCAAGTGATATAAGACTAGTCACTGGACCACTCATATTCAATCTCTGTGGTTTGTATATACACCTATACACACACACACACATACACAGACACACCCACACACACACAGACACACACACACACACACACACACACACACACACACACACACACACACACACACACACACACACACACACACAGACACACCCACACACACACACACGCACACACACACACACACAATATGTATGTGTATATAGGGAGATATGCATTACGATGGAATGCAGTTGTTACATTGTTCTGCATTACATCATACTTGTTTGGTCGATGCATGTTGGATCATATGCCTATGTGTGTGAAAGTGTACATGAGTGTGAATGTTTGCATGAATATGAGTGTATGTACTGTGTGTGTGTGTGTGTGTGTGTGTGTGTGTGTGTGTGTGTGTGTGTGTGTGTGAGAGTGTGTGTGGGGGATTTGGGAATGGGTGGTACCAGAAGTGGTCTCTCCATTTTTATATGCGATAGCCTCACTCTAATAAGGCAGACTATACTCATATAAGACCAGGTGGAGGGTGTTCCAAGAAATCTATTTAAAAAAATGCAGAATCTTCAGATAATTACACCACCAAAGATTTTTCTTCTATCACAGACACTGAAGGCGAATTTAGTCTTGCTTCCCCAGCTGTCATTTAACCACTCCAATGGTCTGCTGCCTTTACTATAAAAAGATGAAGGAATGGAAGGAAACATAAGCATAAACCCAGAAATTACAGCCATATTGGATGAAATGATGGAGAAGTCAAGGAAATGAACACTGTGCTCCCCTCATGATGTGAATTCACTGGTCTTCAATACTTCTGATTATAGATCAAAACCTAACTAACTTCCTTTATTGAATAAATGCTTACATTTTACTTCTTATTCGGGATGTGCACACTCTTTGTCATAAATTAGATTTGCTACTGTTTTTTAAGGATAATAATGACAATTATGACAAGATGTTAGCTTTAATTGTCTGCATTCAAACCACCTCTGTAGCTCCATTTGAGAAGACTGTGATACGTAATTAACATTATTTGGTTCCTTCACAGTCCTATCATCAGAACGTATCTAACAATGAATGTGAAACTTTAGATATTCTGGGTTATCTTTAGCTGATAAAGGTAGGAGCCTAGTAGTATGGAATTCAGAAGACTATCATTCTGAAGTGCTTTCTCAGTTAAATGATGCTTAATATTATTATTATAAGATGCTGATCAAGCCTATTAATCAGTTTGAAAAAGAAACTGATACATTTTAAGAGATGGGTGTTTTTGAGGGCAGCATTAATAACAGATTACAGTATGAGGTAATTGTGGATTTTCCTGGCAAACAGTGTTTATCTATTTATTTATTTTCAGTTTGATGACCGGGGAGGTCCACTGGGCTCAAGGAGCCTTTTTCAGTGGAAGCCTGGGGAGAAAAGCTCCACAAAACATAGTAGACATAGTAGCAATTAAACAATTAGTAAAAAAGTATGTAGTAAAACATAAGCACAGTAGAATATCAACATTGTATGGTATACAATGCATATTTACCTGTAAATACAAATAGAGGTCGGTAGTACAGAGTCACCATTATACTGAGGTTTTAAATCTTCTGAGAATGCTATGAGAGAAACATTTATAAGAAAACAGTATTGAACTCCTATTGGGTAAGGTGGAAGGTACTTTGTGTATATGTACGTATTCATGTATTAGGCAGGATTAGGTAAGTAGAGTGCAAGTGCATTTCCTATTATTGGAGAGGTAGGAATGGAGCTGGGTTTTGAAGTGATCAAAGTTTTCAGAAATTCTTAGAGAGGGAGGAAGAGTTCCATTTTTTTGGCTAAGAAAAAGGATAGGAGAAGTTGACCTGAGGGACGGTTTGGTTTGTATACAGAAATGAGATTTTGGTGAGCAGATCTTAGAGTTCTGTGAGGAGTATACAGTGGTAAGATGTTAGTTAGTGCAGGGCACTTAGTGGGTTAAAAAATGAGCTTGTGGGCTGTAGTGAGTTGGAGGTAGTCCAGGTAGTTGGGAAGTTCTAGCCATTGCAGTAGGTGGAGAGGTATGCAGTGATGGGTGGAGTACTTGGACTTGGTGGCAAACTTTGAGATTTTGTTGTAACAGGATTCCAGTTTAGAGGAGATGGAGGAATATACTTTGGTTAGTAGGGGAGCACCATACATTAGAGATGGTAGTAAGTAGGTAGTGGCGAGGGTCTGTCTTGTGAAAGGGGATCCAAAGTGAGAGTTCCTGTACAGCATGCCAAGTTTCTGATGTGATTTCTTAATGTTTAGCTGAATATGGGTATCAAATTTTAGATGTTCATCAATAGTGACCCTAAGAAGTTTAGCAAAAGGAACAACTTCAATAGTGGAGTTGGCATGACTGATAATGTTGAAAGAGGTTTTGTCAAGAGGGTGAGATTTAAAGGGAGAAAATAGTAGAATTTTAAATTTGTTGGCATTTAGAGAGAGGTAATTTTGAAGCATCCAGTTCTCAGTGGTGGAAAAAGCAGTTTGGGTTTTTATTTGGAATATGTGGAGGTTAGATGCAGAGCAGACTAGAGTGGAGTTATCTGCGTATTGGTGTTAGGAATGGCTGTGTGGAATTCTTTAATAAAGATATTAAATAGCATTGGTCTGAGTATGGATCCTTGGGGGACTCCGGTTGGGGTTGTGTGAGAGGTTAAGATTAGCAAGGTGGTTTAGGAGATGGGAATGGGAGACAGTATCAGAAGCCTTGAAGAGGTCAAGGAGGACTGTGGATACAGGTTCTCCAGAGTCATGGGCATGGTTTACTATGTCTAGGAAAGAGAGGAGAGCAGTTATTGTGCTATGGTCCAGACGAAATCCGTGTTGAGTTGGGGTGATGAGTTGGTTATTTGTAAGGAATGGCGTGAGTTGGAGGTGGATGCATTTCTCAAGTATTTTTGAAATAGATGAGAGAATGGCTATGGAGCAGATGTTGCAGATGCTATTATTTTTGCCTCCTTTGTGGAGGGGTAGGATGAAGGCTGCATGCCACAGTTTAGGAACATGATTCCTGTATGGATCTGTTAATGAAAATGCTAATGGGGATGGTGATGCCGTCTGCTGCAAGTTTTAGAAAGAGTGAGGGGATGTTGTCAGGGGCACTGGAGCCTAGCTTAAGCTTAGAGAGGAGTTTAGTTATATACAAGGTGGAAATGGGTTTGAGATGAAAGATGCGAGATGAGATAGGGATGGATGGTGGAGGGGAGAGTTTGAGTAGGGGGGAGGAGTTGTTGTTTGGGAAGGTCTTGGTGAGTTCTGCTATGGAGTTAGTAAAGAATGAGTTGAATAGTGTACTAAACATTCATAAGGGCAGTAGACACCCAACTTGGAGACCAGCAGTCACTAGAAAGGTTTGACTTACTAAATCCCTCTCTGATTTTTTAACAGAACAGCTTTCTCCATTATTGCCCTATATCAGAGCATGGTTGAAAGATTGTATAGAATATTTACAATTAAAGGATGATATACAACTGGAGGATAATTATTTACTTTGTAACTTGAATGAGAGGGCGATTTATAGCAGTATCTCCAACTGTGTGTTACGTATCAGTATCCCTGTTGGCGTTGTATACCAGTATCCACCACTGGGAGTTATATACCAGTATCCCCACTGGGGTTGCATACCAGTATTCTTCACTGGACATTGTACATCAGTATTCCCATAGGGTATTGTATACCAAAATCCACACTGGACATTGTATACCAGTATCCCTCATTGAGCATTGTATATCAGTATCCCCCATTGGGTATTGTCCACCAGTATCCTTCACTGGGAGTTGTATACTAGTATCCCCATTGGGTGTTGTATAACAGTATCTCTTGCTGGCTGCTGTTTGCCAGTATCCCCATTGGGTGTTGTATACCAGTATCCATCTTGGGTGTTGTATACCAGTATCCCCCATTAAGTGTTGTATACCAGTATCTCTCGCTGGATGCTGTTTGCCAGTAACCCCACTGGGTGTTGTATACCAGTATCCATCACTGGGCATTATATACCAGTATCCACATTGGTTGTTGTATACCAGTATTTCTTGCTGGATGCTGTTTGCCAGTATCCCCATTGGGTGTTGTATACCACTATCCATCACTGGGCATACTATACAGTAACCTATTGGGTGTTGTATACTAGTATCCTTCATTGAACGTTGTATGCCAGTATCCTCCTTTAGGTGTTGTATACCAGTATCCTTCACTGGGTGTTGTATACTAGTATCCTTCATTGAACGTTGTATGCCAGTATCCTCCTTTAGGTGTTGTATACCAGTATCCTTCATTGGGTGTTGTATACTAGTATCCTTCATTGAACGTTGTATGCCAGTATCCTCCTTTAGGTGTTGTATACCAGTATCCTTCACTGGGTGTTGTATACTAGTATCACTCACTGGATGCTGTTTGCCAGTATCCCCCTTTGGGTGTTGTATACCAGTATCCCTCGCTGGGCATTATATACCAGTATCTTCCATTGTGTGTTTTATACCCGTATACACCATTGTGTGTTGTATTTATTTATTTTACATTTTTGACCGGGATAGTCTGTCTGGGTGTGAGACCATTTTCAGGGGAAGCCTGGGGAGAAAAGCTCCAATAAAGCATGAACAACAGTAACGGGTACAGTGTCAGTTTACATAGAATTTAAGAGAAATATTTAGACACAACAAAGAAAGTACAATATGCAATAGGCACTTTAGTGAAAGGGGGAAAGTTATTAAAAATATTAAAGTCGTATATATCGATATATATTTTTTTGAGTGCAGGGGTCCATCTTTAGTTGATCATTTGAGTATACTTTAATATGTGTTGAGGTTTTCTGGCAAATAATTGGAATGATCTGAGGATTTAAGTCACTGACATACATTTGCGTGTCAGACTTCACATCCTTCAGAAAATGAATATTAAAACAAGCCCTGTTACTTTAGTAACTTTCTAAGTTTATAAGAGCAATATTTAAAATTTGCTCCTATTTTGGGCCTTTGTCTCCCCATTTTGTTGGGCTTTGTCCAGATTTCTTTGACAGGTATGACCAGTATCATTCACTGGGCATTGTATATCAGAATCCCTCATTGGGCATTGCGTACCAGTATCCCCCTTATGGTGTTGTATACCAGTATCCATCACTGAGAAATGTTTACCAGTATCTGCCATTGGGAACTGTT
>NC_056726.1:1172444027-1172489027 GCF_019279795.1 Protopterus annectens | reverse complement strand
ATACTGGTAAATACTAACCATATTAGTGTGACTGAGTATAAAGCATGTGCTGTTTGTATGGACTGGGATACCTCTTTTTTAATCAGGAACATGCACACAATATCCTTTTGTCTTGTAACCACTTAAAGGAAATATATATGGTAAAATAATCATTTATAAAATCACAATCACTAAAAAAACGATAAGTAATATAACAAAGTACTGCTTTTCTGCAGAGCTATTCACAGGCTGTTGCCAAGATTACACAGAAAACAGATGTTGTCATTTAAAGAAGAGCTGTGCTCATTATGTGCCAAGTTTCTGGTTAAGCATTTTGTACAGTAATGATAATTAAACTGGTGTATTCAGATTGAGAGATAGCGGGCTAATGGTACACTGTTACAAGTGACAAGTTTTTCCAGACTCTCACTTTCGTGGAGCATTTTACATTTCAGTGTGGTTATCCTACAGAATGACACAGATCACTCATGCTTATTCTCTGACTTCTGCTGTTATTAATACATAGCTTTTCATTCTTGTTGGAAATCTGGACCTCTGTCTTCTAGTCTATGTAGTTTTTGACAGTTTTGGCAGCTTTGTGTTTTAAAAAAAAACAAAACCAGATTCTGATGAAGTCAGGTTTGTTCTGACAAAAGCACTTAATCAAGTTTATTTAAACAACAATTTTTTACTGACTGCAGCCTGTTGCCTTCATTCCTGAGTGCTGTTTTTTTTTTGCCAGTTTTGGTTCTTAGTTTCGTAGCTTTGTGTTTTAATCTTCCTTCTGTGTTTGTCTGATGCCTGATGCCTGCCAGTGTGCATCTGTTTGCATATGTGTGTATGCATACATACAAACACACACACCCACACATATAATATATATATATATATATATATATATATATATATGGGTTCCCTTCAGAATCTCGATATCCTAAAACCTTGAAATTCATATGATCAAGACCATATGACTGACGTTTTAGAACTTCAAAATTCTGAACGGAGATCTGCATGCAGCGCAAAATGGGAGATTTCACTTTTCATCGCTGTAGTGCGATCTTGGAGTTGGCAGATTTAAGTAGCGGTGGTGCGGGGGGTGCAGGGGGGGCTTGCTCCCCTGCAGAAACATTGAAAAAGTTTTTTTTTTTTTCTGTTGGATTTATTTCGGAATCTCAACATTCCAAAACATCAATCAGATGTTCTCGAGCATATGAAATTTGATGTTTCGGAAATTCGAGATTCCAAAGTTAATCTCTCTCTCTCTCTCTCTCTCTATATATATATATATATATATATATATATATATATATATATGTGTGTGTATATATATATATATATATATATATATATATATATATATATATGTATATACACATATATAAATGTATAAATACATATGTATGTATGTGTGTTCCTATGTGTACAACTCAGTATGCATGTAAGAGGTAAGACTCAGTATGCTTGTAAGAGGTAAGACGTTTTTTATTCATTACCATACAGAGGTACCAATGCTACCTGCCCCTAATGCTGCTATGGGCAGTCAGTGAATAATATTACAGTCTCAAAAGCTCAAGGTTTGATATTAAATGCCCATGTAGAATCTGCACATTTCTTCCTATCCATGTAGATTTTAAGGCTCCCTTTCAGATGTTCTCACCAGAAACCCAAACTGGATTATGCATTTACTGATAACAGAAAGGCAGCAACAAGCTTGTGAGTGGTCAGTGGTCCACTGAATAGTACCCTAAACCATTTTTATCTCAAGAAGTGCCACTCCAGTTACACTTACAAAAAGACATACAAACTACACCACTGGGCCTAAACATAAGGAGTTTATTTTCTCAGCTCTGTGCTGTTTCTCCATTTGGTACATTCCTTTCTCCATTTAGTACATTCCTAGAAAGTTGGTAGTCCCACTGCTTGCCTGTTCCTTTTGCTCCTCGTTACTTCATTTTCAACGTCTGTTTGTACCACTAATTCACAATACTGGACTTTAGCAGTGCAGTGACCAAGTGTTTTGCAAATCTCTTTTTTTTTACTCAGACTCTAAAACTTTTGGATACAATTTTTCAAACTAAACACCTTTTTAGATCTGCACTCTATTCTGTTGTAAACTCATAATCCTGATTGTGTCTTATTTTAAATAATTCTTATTTTAATCTTTAACAGGGAAAAGCATCCAGAGATACATGGAGTGACATTAACTGTCTCTTTGCATCCTTTCTTTGCTAACGTATTACCTTACATAAACTCAAAAACAACCAGATATTCACTTCAACACCATGGAATCCAACTCCAGAAAAGGAGCTCTGATAAACTGTAGCTTTAAAATAACCAAAACCACTAGCCCAGCAATGTAACAAGAATTAAGCCTTTAATTAACAATGAGCTTTTCGTCCGCGTAGGGAAACAGACATCTTCAGAAAAAAATCAGTTAAAACCAAATGAGCTTATATACTCTTAAATCCAACTAATGCATGTTTTACCTGGTAACCGTTTAAAGGTAATAGTATTCCAAAAGTTTATATTTAAATTCAACAATAAACTATTTGGAAACCCACATCTCTCTCAGCATGAACCTCTTGGATTAAAAAAATTAAACACTTTGAGGTTATTTTAATCCTGTGTTAAAACTGTTTAAGAACTGTTACAATAAAAATGGAATATATATATATATATATATATATATATATATATATATATATATATATATATATATATATATATATAATATATATATGTTAAAAGTCCTACAAATATTTAAAAGTATAAATTAAAATAAAAATTAAATATAGTGCATGAAATAACTATTTTTTTTGTAAATGCTCTTAAAGCTAACTGGGCAAAAAATGTGGAAAAATATCATCCCACTATTGAAACAGTTGTTTCATAACTTTGTGGCTTTTTGTTTTAACACTGGCACAAAGGAGGTACATTCATTAATTCCTGGGGTGTGGTTAGAATCTAATCTCAGCTGTTGTGTTAATTCTCTTAGTTCTATCTGATCCTTTCAGGGACCTCCCCTGAGGTTCACTGGAACCTTTTCTAAAATAATGAATGAAAATTGTTTAAAGCCAGGGCATGTACGGGAATGTCTAAACAGGGCACTCTTTTAAGTTATTCTTTATTATCTCATAATAATGCTTGTATATGCGCGTTCTTAATTCTCTTTCCATTTTCCCAATGCAAAATGCTGTGCATGATGAACATTTAGCCAAATAAATTGTGTCGTTTGTTAGACAGTTCCCATCCTGCGCTATCACAACTGACTATAGCCGAGTGCCTAATTTTAATTTCTTACACTCAGTGGAGTCTGCATGTCCTCCCCACGGTCGAGTGGGCATTCGAAAGACATGTGTTGAATGGCCGTGCCTTCGTTGAAGGCTGGTCATCGGGCTGGCAACTCGACACCATAAAAACCAACTGCCAAACATTAGCGGACCGGAGTTCTGCTGTGGCGACCCCTAACCGGGAAAAGCCGAAAGACAAACAACAACAACAACACTCTAGGACATATTTACATTGACTGCCACTTCTGCACCTTCTTGTGCCTTTCTGTCTTGAATTAATTCTATAGGCAATATTAAATTTGAGAATATTTTCCAGATTACTTGCCTGTTTATATACAAAAGTAGGTCTCATATCTACAATGTTTTTTTTTCATCACTGGTTAATATATTCCAAAATTTGTGTACATGTTCCTTAACCTTATGTGCACTGTAACTGTATTGTGGAGTAAGAGAATTAGTATGTTCTTTACCAATATTTGTTGGCTCTGTTTCTCTCTGAGAGAGAGAGAGACTGTGCATTTTGTATTTTGTCTTGGACCTAGCAAGAGCATCCACTCATCATCATCATCATCTGCATTTGCCTGTCTGTAAATAAGATTTAGGGTATAGTATCTCTTTTAGATATAGATACGAATATAGTAAAGATTAGTTTAGATGTTTTTTGTATTTATCGGAGACTGTCTTGCAATGTTATTTTAAAATATTTCCTGTGATTTTGAACTCTGCAGTTACTGTGTTGAGTTACTGAGTATTGTCTTGTTCTTTTATTGTTTATTATAATATATTTAAACCTATCTTTGTGGCTGATATTTGTGAGACATATTTAAGCTTTTTGAGTGCTTGCATATGTATTTGATGAGACTGTACAGATCCCTCCTAAATAGTCTTGCTTTTGGTCAGACTACCATTTGGATTAATAATAACATTAGACAGTAGGATTGAACACCCTTTGTTAAGGGCTTTATAGTAGGTGATAAGGGTGGCTGGTGGCAGCTGGAACTTCTTTATAGTCTGGGCAAAAGGGGGTATAGCTAGTAAAGTTGTGCCAGCCGTCCGCAGGGGTGTGTATGTGCGTGTGTGTGTGTGTGTGTGTGTGTGTGTGTGTGTGTGTGTTAGCTACTTGGGCAGGGACACAAAGCACTGATTGGACAGAAAGGGTGCTGGAGGTCTTAGCTTGGCCCCTCAGCTGAGATCTCAACCCTATAGTTGTGCAAGTGGAGAGTCTTATTGGGGATCTGGAGCAAAAGGGAGAAACCACCCCAGATGGACTGTGATCTCTGTGTGCGCTTAATGTGTACTTGTCATCCTCCCAGTGTGTACGTCCCCTCACTGTTGCCAGTGGTGAGGATTGAGGCTCTTTGATTACTGGGCCAGTGCAGGGGCATCATAGCCCCTAAAAAGACTTTTATTTTGAGTATAGGGATATGCATACTAAAACATAAGTAACTTTTGGAGAATGTTGACCCTATTGATGTTGTTTTAAATAATTTTTATGTTAACCCTTAATATGGAAAAGCATCCAGAGATACATTGAGTGATGTTAAGTGTCTCCATGCATCCTTTCTGTGCTAACTTATTATCTTACATACCAATCTCACTTATTCGCCAGATAGCATGCAGCATTAATCCCTCCAGAAATTATTGCATTAATGTAGGAATTTCTGCATGTATATTTTTGTATCTCAGTTTTTATATACTTGTTAATGGGGAAAATCCACTAGACAAAAGCAATTTTTCAGCTGTAACTAAAGAGCACTGTCTGGTTAACCGGCTTGCTCAGAGTTGCACAGTAACAAATGGAGCCAGGTGGAATCAAACCCTGGACTTTAGGATGAAACTTGCTAGCAGCTCATAACCCAAATCCTATACTTGATATTTTCATATTTGCTCTGAGACCTCATTTATAATCAAACATTTCTTCTTCAAGTAACTCAGTTTTTATTTTTTTTCTCACCAATATCTGTAAAGGACTAGAAAAGTAGCTTAATCTTAGATTTCATAAACAATACTGATATTCTGAGCAGTACCTGTCATGACTATGGAGCTACTCTAAGATTAGTACTGCCTGGGATGGCTTCCTCAAGAATATCTTTGGGTCACCTAAGATGCATTTTGGGTTCCTTTTTCAGAAGTGTATCAAGAACTTCAGACTTGTTGGAAAATAACAATTCCTAATCAGTGTACAGGCAATTGGTGGAGTGTTCATAATGAATGCACATTTGTCAAACTACTAAGCTATATCAATACAGTTCATGTCAGTTCTAAAAATAAAAAATAATCATCTATGGTTCACAGTAACACAGAAATGTGCACACGCTGGTTGTTTGTGAAACCAAGCATTTCTCTTTTCTAGGAGGCCGTGTCACTTTAGATTTTTAAGTGCTAATTATGTACTGGAACTGGCTTTCAATATGTTTCATTGATAAACTGAAATTCTTCCTTTGGTTATGACATTCATCCAAATGCAATAGCATTGACTTCTGCAGTAACATGATTAAAGCAGGTTAGACACTGTCTTCTGTCATGAACTAGAAGACAGATTTTAATCATTTTTTATTTATACAATTGTTTAGAACTCTGTAATGTTCAAGATCCAAACGTTATGCTCTTTTCTCATTTTAAATAATAAAGGCTGAAGATGTGCAGATGCATACTTTTAGAGATTATCTAAGGCCAAAGGCTCTGATGAAAATTCTCATCTTGCCGTACCCTCCCCCAGGCTGTACTCATTTTCTCCTGGGTACAGGATCATTCCAGTCAATCCTGGATTAAACGTGTGGACACCTATCCAGTCATCTAGCTTGCATGCGAAGGAGAAGAGTGAGTCCCACTGCTTAATGTGCAGCTGTGCACAACATGTTTATTTCACAGGTTTTGGGGGTGCTGGGTAAAAGAAAAAAAATCTCCATATTGTTTTATTTATCTGTTGGTCAAGGTTTAGGTCCATCATTCTAATGCTTTTAGAGACATTGGACTTGTAGAGAATTGGGAGGCCCAGGACAGTTTCACCTATAATTTCAGTGTAAGTGAGGTAGAGATTAACCATCAAAAGTATATGAGACTCTGTAAAGGGATAAGGCTTCTGGACTTTCTTGTTAGCTCAGGGACTTAATGCTTGTGATTGCTTTGGGTAAGAACTTTTGGAGTCTTTCTAATTGTTTTATATGTTCAGTGAGATTCATCCCAAAGAGGGCATTATACTCCATATCTGACCTGTTCAAAGCTGAGTATAAGGGAGTGATTACCTCTTTAGACGTTGATGACATTCCTTTGGCAATCAGCTGGTCTAAATAAAAGGATTTCCTGTCAGCCCTTGTCACTTGATGGTCAAAAGACAGGGAGCCATTAACGCAAGTATCTAGGTCTCTAAGTACTGTTTTGTAGAGGTGTGTTGTCTAGCCAGTATGATGAGGGAAGGGGTTGTCTAGAAAAAAGTGACAATACTCTATTATTTAGTTTGATACAATTTTAGTACATTTAAGAGTATAATAATATGATGAAACAATGTTATTATGTAAAACCATGGAAAAAATTACCAGAAGAAGTGATAAAAGCCAGTAAGGAAAAACTGATGTACCAAGACAGTAGAATTACAAGATTTTATGTCTACTGGTAGAAAATATGCAATCGATAAAGGGAAATATGCCATATAAACAAAAGTTGAAATTGTGGATTTATTTTTGTGAGGAGGAAGAGACAACAGAGCATGTTTAGTTTGAAACGTAAAAGAATGATGAACCTCTGGAAAAAGTAGTGTGAAGAATCTTTTGAGAATGTTAATAAAATAAAGAATATATATATTAATATGATTATGTATGGATATTATAACAAAAATAAGAAAGAATATGTGAGAAGGCCCAAACACCAGTTCACAATAAACCAAGAAGACAAATGGTTGTGAGGCTACATAAATCATATCTGTGAAAAGTTTCTGCTCTAACTCCCCACCTCAAAATAGATAGTCACTTTCTATGCATTCCCCTCTGATGTTAAATTGGAATTAATATTAAGGCACAAATACCCACAGTCATATGTCAAGCTGCTGCTGCTGCCATATTTATATGCAGTATGCCTCCTTACCTCCTACCTTCAAAAGAGAGCCACCTTCTGTATAACCTGCTGATGTCAGACTGAAACAAACCTGAAAAAATTGAACACATTTGTTGTCAGTCATATGTAAACAGCATGTGTATTTAATCTCCTCCAAAAGCAACTTGTTACTTCTAGAGATGGTAGAGTGCTCCTATGCAAGCTCTGTGCAACCCTTTGAAATTTGTAAGGACAGTTAAAGAAGTAATGACCACACTGCCCCCAGCCAAGCATAAGATACCGTCACCTTTCAGGTTTAGAAAGAATGTTAAAGAAATAATGTCATTGTCCCCAGCCCCTCACATAAGTACACCAATATTTTGTCTATATCTATGAGCAGCGCTGGTTATAGACTAGATGGAGGTCAGGGCATAGGCTATTGCTAAGTCCATGTGAAAATGCACTTGTTGTGTTGGGGCCACCAACACCCAGAAGTGCTGAAGGTCTGGACATTCTTTTCGAGAGATGACTGTTAAACTGAGCAAGTGGTAAGACAGTCAGTTACTTTCAACCAGGCAACCCCCTCCAAACAGTTATAGCCAGTTCTATGTACAATTTAGACATATGATTGTGATAAAACAGGATGTCTGAATAATGTATTTCACCTTTGCTCCAAACAGTTGCCTCACACTAAAATATTTCATATTGCTTCACATAATCACACTAGTCCTGCAAAACTAAAATACTGAACAAACAGCAGCACTCAGCTAGTTATTTCCCTCCAAAACAGACAGCGACAGCAATTGCCTTGTCTGTATGGAAATAGCAGGTATCCAGTTAAGTAGTCAATCTTACTCATCACAAATGCACACCAGTGTTTGCAAAGCCAGATAGTGACTGTTTTAAACTGTTCAAATAACGAGAGGGTCAATTATTTCCAATCAGACCCCCCACCCCCACCCCCACCAGCAGTCTGATGGCTATGTTATATTATTTCTCCTTTACAGTACACACAAAAAGTTACCACATGTCAAAGTATTCCAATTCAAGTTGCTCTAAATAAATCACAAAGCCAGAGAAATATTGCCCAAAATGTCTGGTTGATCATTGCTAGCATTTCTGTAAGAAACACTTGTCTAACCTCCTCAACTGTCAAAATGAAACTATAAGAAAAAGTAACTGTTTTTTTTGGTTGTTTTTTTCATCTTTTATGCATCTAAAGTTTATTTTTCAGAAAATGCTCTAGAATGCAACGTGTGTGTAGACTGCAGGAGGTGTGACATTCCACACTACATAGGTATTAATGAGGGTCTTATTAAAATCCGAGGAGATCGCTGCTGGAGAGACCTGACCTGCATGAACTATCATTATGAGATAATACCAAGTTACAGAAGTGGATAAAACAAGAGACATTTCTTAAGCCTGGCATACGAAAATCTTTTCAAAGGAGGCTGTCAAGAAATTGTAGAAAAAGACTCAGCCTGTACCAAATCCAGTTGTGTACTACATGCATCGATCGCCTTGGTGGTTTCACCAATTTGAAACCCTTGTCAATCACTTTGTAGAACTGATTGTGCCTTTTTTCATATTTATGGGACATCACATGTGCATTGTTAATGGAATTCTACAAATTCTCTTCCAGTACCCTGCTCTCCAACTTGCTGATCCTGCACTACTCTCCAGAATCTACCCACCTGGTGAGAAAGGACCACTTCAAAATACCAGCAGTCTCATCATACTGCCTTCTATTCTCTGTCTCCTCACACCAAAGGAAGCAAGAAAGTATGTGGTGTCCTGAAACCTGTTAGTAAAGCTCATAATTGTAATTACTGCTTCTGAGGTTATAGAGCATGCCCCCAACCTAGACAGCCAGCAGCCTTTACCCACTATCTGTCCTGAAAACCAACTAACCTTTTTATGTCCATCATTGTAACCCCCCTTCTTTAACCTTTAGTATATCCTTCCTTAGTCCTAGACCAGCTAGCTCCCATATAGAATTGCCTTACATAGACTTTCTCTCCACTAAGTAGCACCCTTCCCCTCTCCTTGCTATCTCATGCTTATCCTACTGTCTTATACTATCTCTGAATTACATATCTAAAGACTCTATTTGATCTCAGCACTATCATACTTCACCCTGGAGTTTTAAACGTCAACACCTACCTATCCTCCCACACTTCACTACCATTGTAGTACTTATCTCTGTACTTACCCTCACCTAACTTACCTTCAGTAGTCAGCATTTTGCTGATTGTTTTTTCTTGAACTGCTCCTTCACTAGTCTCTACCCGCTCCGTTCGTCCTGCGGGCTCACTCCGCTCCCCTACCCTACCCCCAATTCCCACACACCCCCAGTGCATCTACATTTATTCTAACCTCATATCACCTGACCACTCCACACAGCCAATCATCTTCACTCCTCCTACCTCCCATATCACCTGACTACTTCCGAAATCCAATTATCTTCTTTCCTCCCAAACACCACACCTATCTTCCTCTCATCCAATTAACATTACCAACCAAACACAATGACACATACCATGCTCTCCTTTCTTATATGCCTCCTACTAATCCTCACAGCCCTAACCTACACAACGTCCCTACACACATACATTTCATTACCCCAAACCACCTACCATACAACACAACCCTTCACACCAACAAAAGGCCACAAAAGCTTCCCTATATCCCCCTCTCTACTTGAAAGCAGCAAAATAGTACTCATACTCAACAAGTACTGTTTAACATCTCTCACTAGAAAGATACCAAACAAGCTTTACATAGATATGCTACAAGCAATCAGACGTCATATACTGATAAAGAAATACCTCCTTACCTCTGGTGACATTCACCCAAATCCAGGACCAAACAACATCATACCCCCAAACAAACACACAACAGACCTACTCATCATAAACCTTAACACTCGCAGTATATCTAATAAAATTACTCACGTACACACATTCATAACCCACTACTCCCCCGATATACTAACCATAACAGAGACCTGGTTAAATCCCAGCACAAGGAATGAAGAAATTCTCCCTCCAGGATATAACATCATTAGACTAGATAGAATAGGAAAGAAGGGAGGGGGCATTGCAATTATCTATAAAAATACACTTACTATAAAACCCGTACCGACCCCTCCACCAAAATTCGACAATGCTGAAATCATAGGAATTATGCTACAACTTAATAAAAAGAGTATCAATATTCTCTGTGCATATATCCCTCCAGGCAATAACGTTATTAAAATTGAAGAAATTCTGCAATGGACAAAAGACAACCTCCCACAAGAGACTATTCTGCTAGGAGACCTAAACACTGATTGGCTAGCCTGCAACTCTAAAAACCCCACTCGCCAACCTGTATGGATTCTCTCAACTTATTCTAGAACCTACTAGAGGAGATAAGAAGTCCCAAAAAAAATCCCTATTAGATTGGACATTAGTGAACTACCCAGAACAAAACTATCACACAGGCTGTCTACCAGACAGCCTTAGTGACCATCTCCCAACATTCCTCCTACGCAGACGTACTAACATACCCAAACCTACTGTCTTTAGACAAGTCAGAAATGATCGCAAGGTTAACCCTCTAGATCTCAACACTGCATTAAAAAACTGCAACTGGGAACCTCTACATATCCTGAACTTGGACCTAGCAGTGGACTACTTTAATAATACTTTCATTAAGGTCCTTGACCAAATAGCTCCCATAAGAATTATTAGAGCTAAAGTCCACTCAGCTCCTTGGCTTACTAACACCACTAGAGCCCTATTAAAATCTAGAGACAAGGCATGGAAAACCTGGAAGAAAGACAACACAAGTCTTTCTAAACAAAACTATCAACATCTTAGAAACCAGGCTAAACAGCAAACTAAGCTAGATAAACAAAACTACTACCTAAATATCCAAAACAAATACTCCAACAGCCCATAAAAGTTCTGGCATTCAATTAACTCTCTACTAAAACCAGGAAAAAATACCACACCCTCTCCCACCTCAACCTCCACAGATACAACTACCGAAATAGCCTCAAAATTCAACCAACATTTTACCGAATCCATTAACTCACTATCCACTCAACTAGCCAAAAATAGCTACACACCCATGCCTACAGTGCCTAACAGCTCTGCTCCTCTTACCTTCTCACCTATCCCAACCTCTACAATAAAGAAACATCTCTGAAAACTAAAACCCACTACCCTCGCAGCAGATGGGCTACCAGCACATTTCCTAAAAATGGCAGCCAACTCCATAGCCTACCCAGTCTCAATCCTTATCAACCGCTCTATACAGGAGTCATATATCTCTCATCTGTGGAAAGTCTCCTATATCATTCCCCTTAATAAGGGAGGCACCTCCTATGATTTCTCAAACTACCGACCCATTGCTATTCTGTCACCTTTATCGAAGATACTAGAAAAATGCATACACTCTCAAGTCATGCACTTCCTAAACTTAAACAATCTCCTCTCACCCACACAACATGGCTTTCGCCCTCACTACAGTACAACCACTGCCCTCCTCTCCTTCAAAGACCTAGTTAACCAACATAGGAATAACAACAGATTCGTATCAGCCATATTCCTTGACCTCTCTAAAGCATTTGACATGGTCTCTCACTCCATACTAATAGATACCCTCACCTCCCTAGCCTTCACCCCAAACACTATTGCTTGGTTTAAAAGTTACCTATCAGAACGACAACAAGCTGTCCAGTGGCAAGGAGCTTTATCATCTCTGCTCCCAACCACTATTGGTGTACCCCAAGGCTCCATACTAGGACCTTTTCTCTTCTCAATTTTTACCAATAACCTATACAAATGTACCCTGCATGCCTCACTAATCCAGTATGCAGATGATTCCACCCTTATATGCTCAGCTCCATCCCTGACCTCCCTACAGCACCTCACCCAAGAGTCCTTCACCTCAGTAGAAAGATGGATAACTAACATTCAACTATCCTAAATCCTAACAAAACCAAACTACTACTTTTTACCCCAAACAAATCAAAAATAACTCCAGTCTTCTTCTCCATCTCCTCCGATAATGGTACTATCATCTCTCCCTCTCTCCACACCAAGCTCCTTGGCATCGAAATAGACAACAACCTCCACTTTAACATCCATATCTCTCAAACTATAAACAAGGTGCACAACAAAATGGATTCCTTATACAGGCAAAAGAACTTTCTAACTAATCAAGCTAAAGTCACCCTAGCTCAAACCCATCTCCTATCTACACTACTATATGCAGCCCCAATTCTCACTTACATTAGGAAATCTGACCTAGACAAACTTGAGTCCTGTTATAACAGAATTGCCAAGTTTGCCAAAAACTCCCCATTTAGAACCCATCACTGCATACCTCTCAGACAACTTCAATGGCTCGAACTGCCACAGTTGCTACTATATCACCAACTTGTTCTATCATACAACATCCTAAAACAACCTGACAAAATTCCTGCTCTAAGGCATCTACTGACCTGCCACACTCCAAATCGTCCACTCCGCTCAGCCAACAAATCACTCCTCACTATTACCTCAGCAAATAATACAGCCGGAAAATCTCTCTTTTCACACACTATAGCCAAAACTTGGAATAATCTCCCCCCATCTGTGACTTCTGCAGCTAACACCACTCTTCAAAAACTCCCTTAAGGCCCAACTTACAAGTTCTTGGCTCTGTCCATGTATTACATAGACCACAATCTGTTACCTTTACAACCATCTTCTATCTCTCTTTTCATGCCCCAATAAATATGTTTCCTCAAAATATTTTACATGGAAAACATGTACCTGTTAAAATCTGTCTGTTGCTCTTTGCAAACTAAATGTATATATGTAAATTTTTTTGATTGCAAATGTCTACTCTTTTTGACTTCTTTCTAGAAATTTCTAGTTCAATAGATACTACTTCCTATGCATTGTATTATATGTTTATTTTCTGTAATGTGTTGTTCTAATGTAACTGGAGTTTTTCTCCCCGGGCCTCCACTGTAAACAGACCTCGTCCAGTCGGACCATCCCGGTAAACAAAATTAAAATAAATAAATATAAATAAATATTACAAAAATATACGGCTGATCACTGCTAGCAATATTGCAGAATAACAATAACACTTACCTCATCACCATGCCACTCATTTCATCTCAGCTGTTCACGTAAAGCCAGAGATAATGGGAAAAAGTATATGGCTGATCATTGTTAACATAATTTTAAAACAGTAATATCACTAACTCACCACAACATTGTTTAAAATTTGTCCATAATTCTGCAACATGTCCCTGATTTTATTTCATTTATAGAAATGCAAAAAAAAAAAAAAAACATACCACTTCCTTCAGGCACGGCTTTGGGCCTACATTTAAATGCTGTAAGCTCTTTACTCACGTGACCTCACAGCACTTAAACTCAATGTGATTTCTGTGACTTGCCTTGAATGTCAAGCCAAGTGGGCCACTGCCTGTTTCACAGGCACATCTTCTTTTTCTTTTGAGGTGCTTTATTTATTTTCTTATTTTTTTAGTAAAAAAAATTACTCTAAAAAAAAATAAAATAAACAGGGAAAGAGTGCCACTGCAAGCATTGTGCTCTAGGTGTAAGGCTTACCTCTGCAACTCCTGAACAAAACGGACAGCAAGGAGTTTTCTTTCGTTAGAAATAAAAAAAAAAATCTGAGTTATGGGGGAAATAGATTATTATGAAATGTACTTACTATATTACTGAAGAGCTTTTTAGAGCCATTACTGGTAAGGATAAATAGACTGAGTTAAAATAAAATACAGTTGAATTATTAAATTACTAATATGAGGGGCTTGAATAATAAGTTGCAAGAATATGAGGGATTTTTAAATGTACGATTTAGGTGTGAGTTTTGTAGGCATATCTACCAACTGTCCAGATTTCTGCAGAATGCCCAGATTTCTGACTCATATTTTTGGTTTGTTCCTCATAAAATGTGTGGTTTTCTGGCAAATCACCAACAACTGAAGTCACTAAATATTGACATACATTTGAGTTTCAGACTTCACGTCCTTTAGAAAAATGCATGGTAACCCAAATTCTGTTTTCAATATTTAGAATATATCCCTATTTTTGGACCTTTATCCCCCCCATTATTTTGTTGCTTTGGCCCGATTTCTAGCAATAAGAGGTTGAAAGGTATGATCACGTGTATCATCTCTCATGGTGTAAGGACAGCAGCACTCTACTTAATACCATGGCTATGTTGGTTAACATAAACATCAGACAGAAACAAATAATAGGCGAAACTCAGTTTATGTTTGGAATAAATACCAAGCTATACAGATTACAGGTGAAGAGGATGCAGGAATTTATGTGGTATACTGAAGATACAGCCCAATCCAATTAGTATCTTATATTTTATATAGAAGTCTGAATCAGGGACTAAAGGAATAGGTACAGTTTTTTAAGGTCCCGTATGAGCTGGCAAGGTACAACTGGGCGATAATACATCTGATCTGAGTATGCCTTCTGCAAAATGTGAAAATATGTTTCCATATGCAGTCAGATCAAAAAACATACGTTCTGTATTTAAAAAAATGGCTAATACCAATATGTAAAATCTGCTACAAAAAATAAACATTTGTTAGATGCACCACTGTCTAAAATGGGTGTTGTTATTCATAATGTTGACATTACAGAACAATGAGGGAGCATTGATCGTATAGGAATTAAGTGGAAAGTAAAACTAAATATAAGGCCACATGACACTAGGATACTATGGATGAGGTTGTACTGTAATTAGTAAAGAACTGAATAAATGGAAATTGGAAGGTAAATTGTGGAGCAGCGTGGCAACAGAACACTGGAAAATATTTAGGGAAAAATGAACAGCCGCAGAAAACTAGGGTAGAGGAAAAAGGTACACACAATATAATGTACATTAGTGGAATAAAATAAACTGTATATATAAGTAACAAAATTCTGCTGGAAAGACAAAGGGATAGTCCACCAGAGCACAATATTACTTCAATTCATATAGAAAAATGATGGGTAAGAAAAAAGAAAGTATGAAATGAATTTGGCTAATAAAATGAAAGATTAATAATAAATGTCTTACAGAATTTAAGAAGCTTTAATACAAATACTGATTAGATTGTGTCTGTAGAAAGTCCTGAAATACTAGAAAGATAGTGAGCATCTTTGTTGACTCAGCTGAGAATCAAAGATAAGAAATTGGAAAGGAGATTGGGATTTGTTGTGAGTAATATGATGGGGAATGTCTAGTAATAACCACACAAATTGTGAGAAAAAGCTTCAAGTACAGTAAGGGTTGATGACTTAAATGTTAATTTTTTTCTGTGTAAGATGAGATGTAAGATAATCAAGTGCTTAGCAATATCCTTCAACAACTATTACAACAGGAATATGAACCTTTGGTTTAGAGAAAGGCTATAATTACGCCACAAAAGCAGATATGCAAATGTAGCATCAGATTATAGACCAATTAGTCTAAAATGCATTCTTGGCAAAGTATTTGAGACAGTGACATTATGTCTCTTGTTGGGAAGCAACAAGGCTAAAGAAGATGTCTGCCAGCATCTTTTTACTCAAGAAAAAATCCTGCAATTCAAATGTGATTGATATTTTATATCCCAGTATTTTAAATCTTGGATAATGGGATATCAACAGATGTTATGTATTTTTTAGCTTGCTAATGCTTTTAACATAAACCACAAGAAGTTGTTTTACAAGTAAAGAAAAAATGGCGAGTAAATAGTTTGGTAGGAAATGGATTAAAAAGTGGATAGTTGGCAGATAATCGAGTCTTAAAATTAAGGGACAAATTATATATATATATATATATATATATATATATATATATATATATATATATGTGTGTGTGTGTGTGTGTGTGTGTGTGTGTGTGAGTGTGTGTGCCTGTGTGTGTGTCTGTGTGTGTGTGTGTGTGTGTGTGTGTGTGTGTGCGTGTGTGTGTGTGTGTGTGTGTGTATGTGTGTATGTTTGTGTGTGTGTGTGTGTGTGTGTGTGTGTATTTATGTTTGTGTGTGTGTGTGTGTGTGTGTGTGTGTGTGTGTGTGTGTGTGTGTGTGTGTGTGTGTGTGTGTATGTGTGTGTGTGTGTGTGTGTGTGTGTGTGTGTGTGTGTGTGTGTGTGTGTGTGTGTGTCTGTGTATTGTAATTGTCCAAGAGAGATTCAGTGAAAAAGAGAGAGAGGGAGCGAGAGAATAGAGAGTGGAGGAAAGGAAATAGGTAAAAGAGTAAGGTAAAACTCTATGTATTAAAGATACAGAGTGGGTTAGAGGGTTGCAGGTAAGTGACATGCTTTAGGAAGCACAGTAAGAGGAGGTTAAGGCAGAAAGGGGGTGAGAAGGGGTGGACATAAAACAGGAAGCAGTAGGGGTGAAGGCAGAAAGAGGGTGAGTAGGAAGTGTGTGGGAAATAAAGATAAGAAGAGAGGGGGGTACTAATAAAGTTGTGGGGGTGGGTAGGAGCAGTGAGTGGAGTTTAGGAAGAGCTATGCAAGAATGAAAGGACATGATAAATTAGTGCCATGGTTATTGTTTTTAAGATATAGTACAGATCTTGGGTATTACGTAATGATTGCAACCATACCGCTTAACCATTTAATGCAAGAAATCTGGACAAAGCTTTAAATAATGAAGGAGGAAATGGCCCAAAAATATGGACAGATTTTAAATACTGCTATTATAAACTTAGAAAGTAGTAGAATAACAGTATTTGTGTTAGCAGCCATTACTCTGAAGTATATGAAGTCTAAAACTCACATGTATGTCATCATTTAGTGACTTCAGTCCTCACTGATTTGCCAAAAAAAACTACAATTTTATGACGAAAAGATCAAAGATATGATGCAAAATCTGGACATTCGGCAAAACTCAGGACAGTTGAGTGGTATGATTGTAACAGTTCCTGAGGTATGAGGGACAGGGAATGTTACTCCTACAATGTAGAGAGTTACTAGAATAACAGGTTTTGTCCTAGCATGCATGTACTAAAGGATGAATCTCAAAAATTTGGCATTAAGGACTGACTGTAATTATTCATGAATTTTCAGTGTAGGGAAAAAATGACAATGTGGGCATTCTGACAACAGGAGCAGGTATGGGGCATGTGGTGGGTGTATCTCCTGTATGCTTGTGTGTGGGAGAGTGATGAGGGGGGCTCTGCTCACATGATGTGGATACCCACACTGTTAACTACTGCAGAAAGTGCTGATCTGCACTCCACTGTAGTCAACCGTGATTCGCTACCATGCAAATTAGCTGATAATGTGCTCTTTCCTCATTACAACTAATGTGTCTCTGAACTGCATATTGCTACATTGCAGAAAAAAATACTTTTTTACCCTATGGATCTTCATGAATCCTCATGTTTGTTATTGCAGTGATTGATTTAGTAGGTCCTGTTCCCTGTAAGTGATCCATTTTATATATTACTGATGGTAATGCAGTTTAACATACTCGATCCTCTTCATTGAATCATTGTATTTGCATATATATGTGTGTGTGTGTGTGTGTGTGTGTGTGTGTGTGTGTGTGTGTGTGTGTGTGTGTGTGTGTGTGTCTATCAGTATAGTAAAACTGCTATAATATTGATCTAATGCTTTGTTTCCAAGTGTTCACCAATACTGCTACAGATATTTTGCTTTACTACAAGTTCTTTGAGAAAGCACAGACCTCTGCAGTGTATGTCATCAAGTGTATTTATGAGGAAACAGCAACTTTCCAGATTGCATATATGAATATGTATATGTGGATCTACTTCTAAAGCTCAACGTTTCAAAACTTCGAACTTCAAATGGCCAAGACCAGAAGATTGAAGTTTTGAAACTTAAAAAATTAAAAAATATATCATAAATAAATAAAAACAGCATTTTTTTTAAATGTTTTTGCAGGGGGACAAGACCCTATGCACCCCCACACCCCCTGCTAAATAAATATACCAACTCTGAGATTGCACAACAGTGGGGAAAATGGTAAATATCCCATTCTGCATTGTCTGGTGATTTCCATTCAAAATGTTTGAAGTTTCAAAACTTTTGATCTTATTGTCTCAGCCATTTGAAGTTCGAAGTTTTGAAATTTTGAGCTTTTGAAGGGGATCCATATATGTATATATTTTAACCCAAACCACAAACTGCTGTCGTATCAATGCCAAGATTGTTTGTTGATAGGTTCATAGGTTCATAGGTGTGTACTAGGCTAATGGCCCTGGAGCCTTTACAAGCCTATCCCATAGGATCACCCTGGCATGAATGCCACCAGACCTTAGTTCCCAGTGCCTCTATCGAGTAGAGCCAGTGAAGTGATCCCTAGGGTGAATTTACTATTTCCCATCCACTCATCAAGATTTCTCTTGAGAAGTGCCAGTGAGGTGCTCTGTTTGACATGTATGGGAAGTCTGTTCCATAGCATGGGCAGTCTCTGGGTTATGAACCTGTCCCTCCAGTACGTTCTGTTGATTGTGGTAATGAGGTTGAGGTCTCTGGACCATGTGGTGTGGAGGGACTGAGATTTCTTTAGATGTAGCATTTCTAACAGAGCTGGGTCAGACATGGCTTTGTAAGTCAAGCAAAGATCACCTCTAAGTAGGTGATATGAGACAGAATAGTTGGAGTTTTTTGAGTCTGTCCATATATGACAAGTGTTTAAGGCCTAGGATCCTCTTTGTGAGGTACTTCTGTAGCCTCACCAGTTGTTGCAGGTGTCTAATGAGGTACATGCCAAATGGGGCATTGTACTCGATGACTGGCCTAATGAGGGAAGAGTAGAAGGAGACAATGACTGCTTTCTTCCTGGATGCAAAACCCTTAGTAATGAGATGTGCAATATAGAAGGACTTTCTGACCAAAGTGGCAATGTGGTGGTCAAAAAGAGAGGTTGCTGTCAACCTGTGTTCCCAGATCTCTTATAATGCCTTCTGTGTTCAGTGGACTACCATCAAGATGTTAATTCATAGGAATTGGGTTTTTCCCAAAGGGGATGGTGACGCATTTTTTGGCATTGAGCTTAAGGCCATGGTTCTGACACCAGTCGGTCTCAGTGAGGTCTTTCTGTGGGATATCAACATCACTTAGGGAGTTAATAATGGCTCCCAACTTGCAATCATCTGTGAACTTTGTCAGCCAGAGTCCCTTCGTGTTGGCCTGGACTTCTGAGAAGTAGATACCAAACAGGAGAGGACCCAGAACCGATCCCCGTGGGACTTTTTCTCCAAAACATTATTTTTGTAATACTTGGTTTAGCGGATTCTATATATTTTTTAAGCTACTTCATTTTGTATATTACTGACATTAGTTCATTTAACATGCTGCCACAATCTTCCTTATTACTCATATATGTATATATACAAATTTATAATAAGTTGTTTCCAAATTAGGACACTAGAGCTTTTTTTCCCTGGCACACCACTGAAAACAGGCCACCTTCCGAATGGACATATTGATTTTCTGCCCACAGATAATAGCAACACATGGTCAAAGTGTCTCAGGCTTTACCATTAGAATCAAATCTTGCTATTTGTTAGTAAATCATAACCCACACCTTGCTACAAATTATTTCCTAAATAATTAAAATCATTCTAATAAATACTGAAATTAAATTGAGTTATGCTGTCCCAAGACTATTAGGAGAGAAAGTAATTTTAATTAAACTTAATTGAATTAGTCACTTTGTTAAAACAAAATCATTGACTTGGTTGTGTAGCTGATGCTTTTTATTTATTTTTTTTACAGCTGTTTTGACTTTGGCACTAAACCTTATAAAACTGAAAGAAAAAAGTCATTAGCAAGTAGAAAATACTAATATGTTTGTTTTTTTTTAGCTTGTTGCATAAAGTGTGAATAAAAATAGGACAATAACAAAATTCTTTCAAAAACATTCTCTGACTAAATGAGGTTTTATATCTCATTCCTAGGCCAAGAGGCAACAGGATGTCAGACAAAAATAAACAAAGAGTCTTCAAACAAATCCACCACATCACACATGCACTCAAGTCTCTCCATAGTAGGTACAAGTATGATTCTGTCATTATCCATGTTGGTGTGAACGACTTGAGACGTACCTCCCTGGACTATATGAAAAGAGACATTATTGAGCTCTCAGAGTTTGTGCTCCAGGTAGGTAAGACCTTAGCCCTAAGCAGCATCCTACCTTCACCAAGAATGATACCACAATGCCAACAAAAAATGTTTTGACTTCAACAATTGGCTTAGTTTCTGGTATCTTTCTAAGGAGATGCAGTATCTGTCTACCTGAGATGACATGGTTGACAAGCCATGATGCTTTGGCAGAGATGGCCTCCATCTGTCACCCCTGGGGTTATGGATCTTGGCCAATACTCTTGCCTCCCCCATTGTGCCTTTTTTAGGCCATGTCCCAAAGACAAATCTTCCAACATAAAAGATCTGTCAAAAAGCAAATTGAAGGTCATGCTGCTCAATGCTAGGAGCCTTAATCTGAAAATACACTCACTGGAGGCTCTCCTTACACTGGAAGATGCCGATGTCTGTGCGGTCATGGAAGCGTGGTTCAGGGCTGCAGAGAGCACCCCTGCCTTACTGGCTGTACATCATTCCACACTTTCCAACCTCAAAATGAGGTCGGAAAGTCTAAGGGTGGTGGAGTCTCTATCTTCATTAAGGACAGGCAAACCTCCAGAATGGTTTAAAATCATGATGCACTGGAATTACTCCAGGTGCATCTGACAGTTGGCAAGACACCCATCCAAGTTATAGCCAGATACAGACCCTCATCCATGTCTCAGGGTGCCGACACCTCCTACCTGGACCTACTTGACTCCATCAAGGTACCCTTGTTGACTTCAACTACCCCACCATAGGCTGGGTGAACTATTCCAGCACTAATGCACTCACCCCATGATTACTTGACTTCATCATTTCTAATGGACTAGATCAGCTGGTGTTATCCCCCACAAGGGGATTTAACACACTGGACTTGGTTCTCACTAACATGGGCAACCGCTGCACCACTCCCATAGTATGTTCTTCCCTGGTGAGATCAGCTCAGATTATCAGTTTGTCTCATTCGAAGTTTTTATCCAACCCAACCCCTCCCCAGCCATAACCAGTCTGAAAAACTACTCAAAAGCTGACTACAACCTCCTAAGGGAGGGTATCAACAGCTTCACACCACCACTCACCTCAGATAATGCAGACAACTATGCTGAAAAGTATGCCACTGCAGTATACAAGCACCTGTACAACTGCATGGACTCAGCCATACCCAACAGAACTAAAATCTGGTAATAAGTAAAAAGTAAGACACTGACTGAATACAACGGACCAACAACATTTATTTCAAACAAAAAACTGAGCGCTTTTACCCACATACAACATGGGTTTCTTCAGAGAACTAAAATCTGCTCTTCAAGGAAACACGAACCTGTCTGGTGGACATCCTCTATCAACAGGTTTTAGAACAAAAGGAAGAAACTGTTGTGGAACGGTAAAAAGAAACAAATTCCAAATTGGAAAAACTCCCTCCTCTGCCTCAACATGCAAATTAGATCACTAGTGAAAACCTCCAAAGCCAATTATAAGTTGAAACTAGTCTCCAAAACAAAGGGAAAGCACAAGTCCTTCTTCAGTTATGTTAGGAACCTCCATGGTAAACCCAAGTTTGTTCCAAACTAGTACTTAACAGTACCGCTTACACTGATCCTGCTGACTTAGCCAACCTACTGGCTGATAGTTTCAGCACAAACTTCGCCCCCTTATCGCCCCACAGAGGCCCAGTCAACATCCCTAATACTTGTCCCACACCTCACATTTCTGTAGATCAAGTGATAAAGGCCCTATTCAAGGCAAAGAACATAGCTTCCATCGGACCTGATAGTATCTCAGGCTGTATTCTGCACTATCTCCAGCAAGAACTAACTTCACCATTGAGCACCCTATTCAACCAAAGCCTAACTACAGGCTTCCTTCCAGCAGAGTGTAGAAGTGCCATTGTCATCCCTTTGCACAAATGTGGTGCCGCTACTGACCCAGGAAACTATCACCCCATCAGCTTGACAAGTGTGATCTGTAAAGTCATGGAGCATATTATTATGGACTCATAAGCAAGGACATAGGCAATCTCCAAGCACTCTACCCCACCCAATTCAGATTTGTCAGGGGCAGATCTTGCCTATTGAACCTAGTTGACTTCTTTTAGACTATCACCAAAGCTCTGGATGAGGGAAAGTCAGTACATACAGCTTACCTTGACCTGGCCAAGGCCTTTGACGCAATCCCCCACTCAGGCATCATCGAAAAGCTAACACTACTTGGTGTTAATCCCTATCTAGTCAGATGGGTGGCCAACTGGCTCACAGATAGGACCTACAAGGTCAAAAAGGCACTGCCACCTCTAACAGCAGACCTGTCACTAGTGGTGTTCCCCAGGGATCTGTCCTAGTACCCCCCTGTTGTTTGGCATATACTTCTCAGAGGTCCAGGCAAAGACAAAGGGCCTGTGGCTGAACACGTTTGTGGATGACTGTAAGTTGGGTGCTGTCTTTGACTCCCCAATTGATGTTAACATACTGCAAGAGGGTCTCACAGCTACAAATAACTGATGCCAAAGTCATGGCTTTAAGTTAAACACAAAAAAATATATTATCGTACCATTCGGTAAAAACATGGCCCCTACTGATTACCGCATCAACAGCAACCCCCTAAGCACACAACCTGTGGTGAGAGACCTGGGTGCTCAGGTTGACAACAATCTCGCATTCAACCATTATGTGGTGGCGGTGGTCAGAAAAGCCTTTTACTTGGTTCATCTCATAAGTAAAGGGATTGCATCCAGAAAAAAGGAGGTTATTACCTCTCTGTATTCCTCTCATATTAGACCTATAGTTGAGTATAATGCCCCATTTGGTATATACCTCTCCAAACACCTGCACAATTGGAAAGGCCAAAGAAATACCTCACAAAGAGAATCCATGGCCTCCAACACCTATCTTATGTGGACAGGCTTAAATCACTATCAGTCTACTCGGTATCATACAGATTGCTCAGAGGTGATCTGTGTCTCGCCTACAAGACAATATCAGAACCTGCCCTACTAGAGATGCTCCATATCCATAAGTCTAACTCTTCACGCATTACCTGCTCAATAGGCCTAAATCTAATATGCGATATCAACAAAACCTGCTGGAGAGACATGTTTGTCTCCCAGGGGCTGCCCTGTCTCATACATGTCAGAGTACCTCACTGACCCTCTTCAAATGCAACCTTGTTGAGTGGATGGGAAACCATAAATTTGTCCCAGGAGTTCCACCATTGTCCCTTATTGACAGGGGTGACAGATGCTGACTGAGGTTCTTTTTTGGGGATAAACTCTTGGCTAGGCTTGTAAAGGCCCCAGGGCCATTAGCCTAGTAACCTCCTATGATCCTGTGATCATACTACAAATGAGAGCTTAAGGGCTACATAATAAATATGTTGGTACTTAGTAGGCTCACTGCCCTTTCAGAGCATTTTAAGCCTAGCTAATTTCCCCTTTAAATGTGAGAATCAAACCCAGTGCCTTGTGCCCAAAAAAAATAAAAATGAAAAATGCACATCACAAACCACACATATATGACTAGTATTTACATTTATTACAGTTCATTGTGTAATAGCATTGATGTATGATCAGAGTGTGGGATATACTGAGCTAGATTAATTTCTACTGTGCTTTTTTACCCAAACCTCAGCTTTCTGGTCAAAGCAAAGAATCAAAGAATGAGAAAATTTGTCTTTAATGTGATGGACAAGGTGTAACTAGAATCAAGGGGTAGAGATTACAATAACAAACTTAAAACAAGATAGTTATTTTGTTAATTAAATTAAAATGCTGCTAGTGACCCTGGGTTTAATGAATACACAACTATTAAGTAAGTTTTAAAGTTAGGGCCACACTGGTGCTGTGAATATACAGCTATTAAGTGGGTTTTAAAGTTAGAGCGACATTGGTGTTACACTGTCTCTGTACCCTTCCATCCACATGCATTTTAACAATGTATTTTTAAATAATACACTTTTTAACAATGCATCTATTACAGTTATAATGTTTTATGTTCAACATTTTGATTTTTTTAAACAGACATTTATTTCATTTTCAAATGGTTATTTTTTATGATTTTACTTAAAATAAATAGAAAGCAAGCATTAACTGGTTCTTAAGTATTTTAAATGGTCTTAATTAGTTTTAAAGAGGGCAGCTCCAGTTATGGCTCAGGTGGCCTGAGTTCATTTAATGGCTCAGATGCTCGATGAAGAGAAGGTCATGGGTTGTAACCACACTTCAGGGGTTCTCATCCATGGGCACTATTTTTTTTATAGATCGTCTGATTGTTGAGACCATCCTGGCTATAGTAGCTGGGTCTCACTCTTGTAATCATGGTACTCCCATAGGAGGTGAGTGTGTCTGTGAAGCCAATGATTGCATGCGTATGGCTCCACTTCCCTTGAACATGCTGATGTCTCTTAAGTAGATAACATGGGTAATAATTTTGGGGATTGGGATTATCCTCATCCAGGGTCCTAGTTTGGCAACACTTCCCAGGTCCATTCACTCACCCAGCTTTGCAGACCTCAACAGCCTTAGTCTCCAATGGGTCTATGTCATGTTCTTCCTCTGCTTTAACAAAATTCTCCAGCCCTAGAAAAAAATACTTAGTTTCTTATAAATTAATTCATTCAATGATAATCTGAATTCAAATCATATATGCAAAGTCCAGCAACTGCCAAAACATTTTGCAGACATGTTGAAGACTGTAGGTACCAGTTAACTTTATTTTGGGTAAAAATTTACTTGCTAACTACATAGCAGATTCTTAACATTCCATGACAGTTCTTTGTATTTTCTTTAGATAATGCCATTCACCACAGACACACACACACACACACACACACACACACACACACACACACACACACACACACACACACACACACACACACACACACATGAAAGTGAACCCACTGAACAAAGTAACCCAAAAAAGCTGTTTTACATGTGTGTGTGTGTGTGTGTGTGTGTGTGTGTGTGTGTGTGTGATGCCCCACACCCCCATACCTTAAGGTATAAGGCTACATGTGGGAAGAGAACCTCAACTAAACAAGTCCCTTGCAGGATTTGAAGAACTGTATTTCACACAGTTGAATATGGACACAGAAGCAGATTGCACAATGACCCATCAGTGAACTGTATGACTTCAGTTTATCTCCCTCTTCATAGAATCAGTATGTTAGCCAGATTTCCTTCATGTAGAAACAACATATTTCTAAATAAGAAAACAAAATATTTGCAAACTGGTATAAAACTACTATGTCAGATTTTGAGTTTTTCAGTTTAATGCCTAATGAGAACTAAATACAGCATCAGGCTGAATTTAAAGTTTAAAATGTAATGTTAGGACTACTGAAAGATATACCTGAAATAAATATTTTTTAAGAACATGATTTATCTCTTTGACATCTTCATAGAAGGTATATGCCATTTTGCAACACATTCACAGAAACAACTGGTGTTGCATTAAGAACATGATGCTTTACTTGTTTCACTCTGAATTCATTTTATACAGAACTAGAATAAACTAAAATTGTCTCTGAATTAGCACGTAGCTGACAGCACAACTGGCAGGTTGCATATAACAGCAGGTTTCATACATCCTCTTTTGTACAACTATTTCCTAGCTGTGCCCCAAAGCAAACCCTGTCTCTGTACATCCTTACAGAGAGAACAAATGAAAAAAAAAACACATATATAACTAAATAAGTATACCAACACGCAAATCTTGTTATATGCAGATGAGGAAAAATGTCTATAAGGATTCTAACATATTTTATGTTTTAATTTATATTAGGGTCATTTATGCCACTCTTGTTAACCACAACAGTGGTAGCAAACATAGAGGACCCTGATGTTGTTCCTTTTTATGAGTAGTGCTTATAACAAAACAACATTTTAGAATTCAAGTGAGAAGTAAAAATAGAACTTGGTTTACCTTGTCCACTCAAATAAACACTGCAGTGTCCTTCTTTGTCAGCCCTATAGATGATATGGCAGGAAAAAACCTACACACGCATGTTGTATAATGTTTTATGTAATATGTTTTAGTTAACTGAACATCACATTAGTGTGAATGACTGCCCTCCTGGAAGGTACTTAAATGAGTTGACATAGTTTTGCAATATGTACATTACATTAATGAATACACATAAACACACAGTACAACACAAGTAGAATATTTCTATTGCCACCAGGCCATTTTTTTAGATATCACATAGTGAAATTTTCATAAGGGATACCAGGCTCTGTATATCTCCCACATATTGTGATATTTCACAATGTTAAAAAAACTTTTTTATAGAGAAACAGGAACAGTGCAGCAGTGCAAAATTCTAACTCTGGTCACCAAGGCAGTCAAACATGACTCAGTCCTGTTCTTATTACATTGGTATGTGAAAAGAAAACAATTCCACACTAAACACTTGTCAACTCCAGACTCACCATATGCTCACCATTCCTTTTACTTAAACTTCTCTCTCTGAAAGAAAAGCTTCCAACTAAAACTTGCTTCTTATATCTGTAATTTGAAATACCCCGCAGATCCCACACACAGGCAAGAATGCAATAAATTTGAGAAAAGGACCTTTCTGGGTTAGTTTGCCCAGTACATTATGTTCCCGCCCTCTTTTCCTTTAAACAATTTTAATTTGCTAAATGTATCCCTTGAGCATTTTCTTGTGCATTCTTAGCATCCTGTCTCTTTCTTTCTTTAATCTGCTTTTAGCTTGTTTTTACTCGGGTTTATTAAGTTCCTTTTAAACCTTTCCTTCATATGTGTTTATCTCTCTTCCAGTTTCTCTCTCCTAAGCACGCACACACACACACACACACACACACACACACACACACACACACACACCTTTATACGTATATAAATGCTTTTGCTAAGTACTTTTTCAAACTTCCCTTCTGAAAACTAAGCAAGACTTTGCTTTCTACTATTTCAAAAGAATGGCTAAAATATTTTTTTCAGACTGAATGCAGTACACATTACCTTGTTATTGTATAATATTTTGTGACTTACCTATTGCTCGAGACAGATGCTTTTCTCTAAATCAGATGAGGAGTGAAACTAAAAAGAGAGTGTGTCGGTATTTAGAGGGACTAATTTTGTGCCAGGAAGATGGGAGGAAGGGTGGAAAGGGGATGGGTGTGTGCTCCCCTTAGAAAGGCCGCCTCCATGCTAGCAGTAAGCAGTCAGATATGACATGCTAGGGAAAACAGCAGTTAGTCCAACAGTCTCTCTTCATTCCCTTTCACAATTCTATTAAATGCCACTACGCAAGCAAATAGCTCTGATATGAATTTATCAACTTTGTTTAATTACTATATATGCAATTTACCATAACTCTAGTAAAATCTATTAACTCCCACCACATTTGTCATTTTATTTATAATTGTCATTTTCCATCATTTGGTAGTATTTCAGCTTTATTGGGGCAGTTTTCATGACCTACTTTGCTACTCTACAACCTTTATTTTAGAATCTTCTTTTGTGCACATATAGAGTCTTTCTCCAAGTTATAATATAAAGAGTATTTCTTTCCTTTCTGACTGTCATTCTCCATTTTACACATTATGATTTTATTCTCTTTCATGTTTCTGCATTCAAAAGGAAGAAACATGCATTATTTTCCCAGTACTTGTTTATTCCTTTCCAAATAACATGGAATAGAGACTCCTCCCAGTACGGAATGGCATAATGAAGAGAACCATTCCTGTACAGGATGCCACTGGATGGGCATGCATGCACACATACTTATACGCAGACATACAGACTTGCACTCTCACACACACACACACACACACACACACACACACACACACACACACACACACACACACACACACACACACAAAGACACAGACATGCACGCACATACACAGAAACACACATGGATACGATTGCATGTGTGTGTGCATACACAAGTGGATGCGTGCGCGCACACACACACACACACACACACACACACACACACACACACACACACACACACACACACAGACACACACGAAGACACAGACATGCACGCACATACACAAACACACATGGATACGCTTGCATGTGTGTGTGTGTGCATACATGAGTGCGCGCATGCGCGCGCGCACACACACACACACACACACACACACACACACACACACACACACACACACACACACACACACACACACGCACACACACACAGAATCCCCAGTGGGTGTGTAAGACATCTGGAGTATATCTCTGATTATGTATTTCAGCTTTACGATGTGGGAGGAAATTTGAGTCCCTATAAAGTCCAAATAGAGACATGGAGGACAAGCAGACTTCATTCAGCAGGCACTTCATTTGGGAATAAAATCAGAGAAGCAAGTAATGTAAGGTAAAAAAAACAATGAAACATATTTTTGTCTATTTCTATTCCATATAGGTGAGCAAGTCTGAAAGCACTTTTCTACTACAACCTAGCCGCACAGAGGAACCAAGTATGTTACAATTTTACAAAAATATTTAATATTTGTGCTATTATATTAATGTAGTCTCAAGCATTACACTGAGCTATGCTTGATTCATGTAATAAAGAACACATGTAGAGGTAAATGAAAGGATCAAATATCACAAAAATAATGATGTTTTTACACTGTACAGAGCAAGGACTTCAAATTAAGCTAACAAAGTAGGTACTGCATTTCAGTAAAGTCGGTCTGGTATTTACTTATTGCATTGATATATTGATAAGACAATTTATCATTGATGCTGTTATCATTCTCATTTGTAAATGGGGTTGGGGTGTCACATCAACATTACCTTTCCAGCCCATTATCACAGAAGGTAACTCTCTTTTATTTCTTAAAAGTGTGTAATTACCTGCATCAATCTTATCACTATAGAAAGCTTTCCAGTAATGCCTCCATTGTGCCTTAACCTTAAACTCAGTAGTAAAACTGATCTGCCCAGTGACCCGATATAAGTCTATTTCACTTTTTGTATTTCTACAGCATCCTGACTAGGTAGCTCCTGCTCTGTTTGCTCTTGCTGCTGTTGGGCTCAGTCTGCTTCCCTATCCCACTTTCCATTCATTACTACTGATATCTAATTAAGCCAAACGTATCCACTCACAGCCCCACCTCCTGAACTCTGAACTGTTACTTCTGATATCTAATGAAGTCAAACATATCCACTCACAACCCTGACTCCCAAACATATCCACTCACAACCCTGACTCCTGAACTCTATAACTACTGACATATAATTAAGCCAAACATATCCACTCACAACCAAACCTGCTGAACTCTAAACTATTACTACCGATATCTAATTGAGCCTTCACTATCACACCACTTAAAAACTAATGTTCTAAAGCTATATACTACTACTCAGCCACCTTTTCCCCCATTATACTCTCATCCTTTAATACAAACTTTTTTAGCCTTTCATATTTACACTTCGCACCTCCTTTACTTCCTTTAACTACATACAATAAACATTTTTCGTCTGACTAAATGACAGACATAAGCTAGACAGAGTCAAGACTAGCTCTCCATCTGTCCTGTCTGTACTCTACCCTTTCTTCCCATGACCTTTGAGTTATCATCTCCTCTTTAACCTACTTAATATTTCTCCTTACCTTATCCCATAAGACATACTCTACCTGTTATTCTTAATTCCACCATGCTCTCCTTCTCTGTAGCCAATATCTAAGCTTCTCCACTATCCATACTGCTTCCTAACCTCTTCCAATGCTGCTACCTACCATGCTTACCATCCTCTTCCTGCTACCTAGCATGCTTACCATCCTCCTCATGCTGCTACCTACCATACTTATCATCCTCCTCCTGCTGCTACTTACCATGCTTACTGTTCTTCTGCTGTTGCTACCTACCATGCTTACCATCCTCCTCCTGCTGTTGTTACCAACCATGCTTATCATCCTCCTCCTGCTGCTACCTACCATGCTTACTGTTCTTCTGCTGTTGCTACCTACCATGCTTACCATCCTCCTCCTGCTGTTGTTACCAACCATGCTTACCATCATCCTCCTGCTGCTACCTACCATGCTTACTATTCTTCTGCTGTTGCTACCTACCATGCTTACCATCCTCCTCCTGCTGTTGTTACCAACCATGCTTATCATCCTCCTCCTGCTGCTACCTACCATGCTTACTATTCTCCTGCTGTTGTAACCTACCATGCTTACCATCCTCCTCCTGCTGCTAACCAACCAGGCTTACCATCATCCTCCTGCTGCTACCTACCATGCTTACCATCCTCTTCCTGCTGCTACCTACTATGTTTACCATCCTCCTCCTGCAGCTACCTACCATGTTTACTGTCCTCTTCCTGCTGCTACCTACCATGCTTACCATCCTCTTCCTGCTACCTACCATGCTTACCTTCCTCCTCTGCTACCTACCATGCTTACCATCCCCCTCCTGCAGCTACTTACCATGCTTACCATCCTCCTCCTGCTACCTAGCATGCTTACTATCCTCTTCCTGTTGCTGTCTACCATACTGTCCTCTTCCTGCTGCTTCCAGCCATGCTTACCATCCTCCTCCTGCTGCTACCTACCATGCTCACCATCCTCTTCCTCCTGCTACCTAGCATGCTTACTATCCTCTTCCTGTTGCTGTCTACCATACTATCCTTCTCCTCCTGCTGCTACCAACCATGCTCACCATCCTCTTCCTACTGCTACCTACCAGGCTTACTATTCTCCTCCTGCTGCTACTTACCATGCTTACTATCCTCCTCCTGTTGCTACCTACCATGCTTACCATCCTCCTCCTGCTGCTACCTACCATGCTTACCATCCTCCTCCTACTGCTACCTACCAGGCTTACTATCCTCCTCCTGCTGCTACTTACCATGCTTACTATCCTCCTCCTGTTGCTACCTACCATGCTTACCATCCTCCTCCTGCTGCTACCTACCATGCTTACCATCCTCCTCCTACTGCTACCTACCATGCTTACTATCATTAGAAATCATTATCATTAGGTTCATACTAGGCTAACTGCCCTTGCAAGCCATTTTAAGCCTAGCCAATTATCCCCTGTGAGATTCAAACCCTGTACCTTGTGTTTGTAAGGCAAACACCTTAACCATTAGGCCACCCTCCCAACCCCTAAATGACTTTGTGAGTCATTTTACGTGTAGCCTGTTTTCCTCAAGTGAGAGAATCAAACCTTGTACCTTGTGTCTGTGAGGTAAACACCTTAACCATTATGTCAGCCCATAATGAGATATCCTCCTCCTGCTGCTACCTACCATGCTTACCATCCTCCTCCTGCTGCTACCTACCATGCTTACTATCCTCCTCCTCCTGCTGCTACCTACCATGCTTACCATCCTCCTCCTGTTGCTACCTAACATGCTTACTGTCCTCTTCCTGGTAATACCTACCATGCTTACTATCCTCCTCCTTCTGCTACTAACCATGCCTACCATACCCCTCCTGCTGATACCTACCATACTTGCCATCCTTCTGCTGTACCTAATATGCTTACTATCTTCCTCCTGCTGATACCTACCATGCTTATCATCCTTCTCCTGCTGCTACCTACCATGATTACTATCCTCTTCCTGCTGCTACCTACCATGCTTACTATCCTCTTCCTGCTGCTACCTACCATGCTTACTATCCTCTTACTACTGCTACTAACCATGCCTACCATCCCCCTCCTGCTGATACCTACCATGCTTACCATCCTCCTCCTCCTGCTTGCTCATACTACAACCAACCACATCACATAAATAACAACTCCTATTGCCCATAATTCTAGCCTCAGGCATACTTCAGGCATAAAATACTTCACTGCTAACCATCAGATACCAAAAGTAAATACATACTTTTAAAAATAAAACCTAACCACTTACTGCATGCCTCAGAAATCTTTCAGTATGGAGACATCCACCCTAACTCAGAACCTCCTCTACTTCCCACTTCAACCCCCTTACTACTTCCAGGTCTCTATACACTCCTTCAATACCTCACAATTTCTAAACCAATATTCACTTAGAATGGACACCCAGCTCCACCTGATTCAAATCTTCTTCCCTTCTCAGCCCTAAAACTTCATCTAAAAACCCGAACTACATTTCCTAATCTATGCAGAATATGTGATATGATCTCTGAATAACATGCCTGGATATTTAAATATACTCCTGGCATCTTAGCCATCATTGAAAGCTGTCTCAAACCAAACATAAATGACATAGCTGGTGGAATATCCCTTCTTTATTCTAACTCCTATCTTCTTCTTCTTTCGGCTTTGCCCAGTTAGGGATCACCCCAGTGGATCACCTGTCTGCTCATGATTGGCAGTGGAGTTTTACAGTGTTGAGTTGCCAGCCCGGTGCCCAACCTTCCACAGAAGGCACACACATGCACGCACTCATGCCTAGGGCCAATTTAGAGTGTCCAATCCACCTACAGCATGTCTCTGGGATGTGGGAGGAAACCCATGCGACCACAGGGAGGACATGCAGACTATGCACAGAAGGCACCCCAACCAAGGATCGAACCGGAGAACCTGCTGCTGTGAGGCGGCAGCGCTAACCGCTGCACCACCATGGCCGCCTCTATTTTATTCTAACTCCTATACTCTGACCCAATTCACTAAGCCCATCCTAAGCTTCCATAATGCTAAAATACATACAACCTTCCTAAACTTGGACAGGAAAAAATATGTATTATTGTACTCTACATATCCCCTGGCAGCAGCATACCTGTGCTCAAAGAAATACTCTCATGGAACTCTAATACAATGCCTAATGAAACTATCATTCTATACAAACTAAATATCAACTGGCAGAAACTATCACCAGACCACAAGTCCTTCAACATAAGCTTGTTTGGTGTTACACAAAACCCCACCCAGATACAATAAAAAACAATGATAAGGGGAGCATTCTCAACTGGATATTGGTGTCTGTACCTAATATACCCCCCAATGCCCCTTTCCAGCTTACACCCTTAGAATTATTTATTTATTTACACGGATGATCTAATTGGGCAGAGGCCCTAGGAGAAAAGCTCCACACAAATTTATATAAAAAGTAATTATGGTTTTGCAATGCAGTTTTCAAACAGTTACACAGTAGAAAAAAAGCAGAACATTCAGTAACTTATAAATACAGATGAACATCATACATTCAACAAAATTTAACAATAACAACAAATTCACTTTACTTAGTGAATTGAGAAAGGTTATAGACCAGAATAAGACTAAGATAGGGAGGACCATGGATAAAAATAGTCAGAAGAGGTGCTATAGTAATGAGTGAGAAATAAGATAGATAGGAGCATGGATATAAAATAATAAGACGATTAGCATAGGATATCATCTGGGGTTAAAAGAAAAGATGTTTTAGTTAATATAGGATTAAGTGAGAAAAATAGTATTTTATCCAGGAATGGAGCAAGAGCAAGTCCACTTATCCATTAGATGCACTTTTAGGACTTTTTAAAGAACTTGTGTGAAGAATCTACTCTTATAGAGAATGGAATGGTATTCCACATTTTTGAGACATGACTAGGTTAGTTGGTTTGGTCACACCTAGTAAGTCTTGATCACATGATTGTAGGGTTCCATTTGAAATATGCAGAGTAAGACTATTCGCTATGCTTGGCCATTTTTCAGTGTTGTGGCTTAGAGTAAGTGACATTAGAGTAAGTGACATAATCAGTTGAGAGTAAGGCACACAGTGAAGGAGTTCTAACCAGGCCAGCTTTTTAGGGCTAAGCAATGCTGTGACACATATGGTAGGTGTAGTATGAGTTTTGTTATTTTGTTCATAGGTTCATAGGCTGGTACTAGGCTATCGGCCCTAGAACCTATACAAGCTTAGCCATAACAATTCCCTGGCTATTTCTTCCCACAGTATTTACTTCCCTGGACCCCTGTTATAGCACTGTTCCAGTAGGTTCAGTTGGTTGGTTTGTAAATCGATAAGTATGGGGACCCCATACAAAAAGATTGAAGTAGGTATGCTGTGGTATGTACATATTTTTGCTTCTTTAGTTAAAAATGAGTTAACCTTTCAAAATTCACTATTCAGTCTTTCAATTATATGTTATCAGCTATGAACTGGTCTCCATTAAAAACAGTCTCTCTAGACAAAGCCATCAACTATTTCAGTGCAATATTCCTGAACTCCCTTAATAGTCTAGCTCTGCTACATAAAAAAAAGAGTCAAATTAACACTTCTCTTTGGCTTTCCACTCAAACCAAGAATCTTATGAAGGATAGAGACAAAGCTTGGAAACAATGGTAGAAATATAAAGAACTGTAAACCTTTTAACTTTTATGCAGCTTTATAACTTGCTTAATAAACAAGTAAATAATGACAATAAAGAATTCTATAATCACCTACAAACTAATCATATGTACAACCTGAAACAATTTTTTTCTTCTATTAGCTCTCTATTCAATTCTGTTTCTATAAAAGACCCTGATCCATTTCCTGAAAGAACTCACTTAAAATCTGGAACCATATTCAATAACTGCTTTATTGATAGCTTCTCCTCCTTAGCTAAAAATGCGGCACTATCATCAAGCCACTCATCTCAAACATCATCAAACTATCTTTGCAATCTTCTACAACCCCATTACACCAGTCTCCTCCAAACCACATTTGTCGCAGTTCTCCTCCAATCTCTTCCCATAGTGATACGGCACAAATGACCACTTACATGCCCTCATCCTTTGCCCTAAAACTAGTCTCCATTTTATGATAAAACAACTAATACCTAAACTCCAACCCTACTGTACCTCTGTTGATAACCTCCCATCAGAATACCTTAAACTAGCTGTTGACACCAGAGCAATACAAGTTAGTATCCTAAGCAAAAGATCTATATTTGAATCTTATGTTTCCTCTTAATGGAAAAATAGGCTTATATCATCCTTTCCACAAAAGGAAGGATCTGAAGTGAAGTAGCTAAATTGTGACACGTCAGAGACATAAAAAATTATAAACAAACTAGTCCCATAGCATTGCATTTTAATAAGTTTCACAATGGTAGTCCAGATGGTCTAGCTGTGACGGTTTTAGATAGTGTAAGAGGTACCATGTTTTTGAATGAACAACAAGTTAAATATATATTAAGAAAGAGTTGTGTTTGATTTTAAAATTTAATACATTAATTCTTAATGGGTTAAATTATGATTGTTCGTGGAAAAGTATGTTATAAGTATATTAGTCGTATGTATTATTGTAAGTATTATAACACTGTTTCTTTATTTTGTTAACTGATGTATTAGAAGGGTGTGTTTGTAGTAAGTATATAAGAGATGTAAAAATGTATGAAAAGCTTTTACTCTGTTAAAGGCAAGTTTGCCGAGGTGCTAGAGAATTTACCTGTTGTGTACTTTATGTGGATTTATACTACTATTTTTTGCTATTCGAGTTCATTTTAGAATAAATTCTTGTTCCTCACTGAATTGGATTCCATTTTGTGGTGAAGCATTGCACATTCGTTCTTTTGTGGTTGTATACATTGCAATACTGTCTTATCTCTTCAAACTGTTAGAAAATGCAACCACAATGAATATTTGCAATATATCCTCTGGAATCAACTCTTATCCTCTTATCAACATGGCTTTAGGCCTGCCCATAGCACATCCTCCACTTTACTGTCCTTCATGGATACCACAGAGTAAGGGCTTGGGCAAAGTTGTCTCCTTGTTATTCACTGACATGTCTAAGGCTTTTGATACAGTCTCTCACCCAAATGTCCTGTATAGTTGTCTAGCATTGGTCTGTCACCTCCTACACTCAAATGGTTCCACAGTTACTTATCTAATAGACAGCAGTCAATAAAATAGCAAAGCTCTGTCTCCCCTTACCTGACCACCACCACTGCAGTCACACAAAGCTCCATTCTTGAACCCCTCCGTTTGAGTATCTTCATCAATAATATGCACACTACCTCCTGTCAAGTCTCTATCATCCAAAATGTAGATGACTCCACACTCATATGCTCTTCTAATAATCTGATTCAAATCACACAAGAATCCTTTACTTCTACTGAGACTTGGCTTTCGAATGTCCCGCATCTTTCAACCCTAAGAAAACAAGGCTTCTCATACTCTTCCCAAACACATACTGTCAAAACAAATAGATCTTTAAAATCTTATCATTAACCAACACAAAAATAGACATGGGACTCCTACATAAAACTGCTAGGAATGATAATAGAAATGACCGTCTTAAATTTGGTCTCCTCAGTCAAAATAATATAAAAGAATTCACCAGAAAATTGGAATGCTCTATCAACACGAACACCTCCTAAATGCATCCAGTAAATCACCATTGCTGTCACATATCTCCTACCTTCACTCCTAAATAGTCCCAGTCCTTACCATCCTACAAACTGCACTGAAATGTAAGTCTGAAATATGCTATAATAAGGTTGCAAAATTTGTTACTAGCACAACATTCTATGCCTACTGCTCTTCTGCACTCCAGACATTTAATTGTATTGTTCTTCCCCATCACCTCACCTATCTACAGTTAATTACAACACATAATGCAATGAATTAACCTCCTGCTTATCCTATTCTTAACAACATTCTCCTTAGTTATTGCCGTAAAAGACCTCTCTGTTCAGACTACAAACAACTCATCTCCATCTATTAACCCAAAAAAATCTCCAGGTCTCAGCCTCTACTCCTATATTGTAGCTAAAAACTGGAATTCCATACCGATACCCATCAAGTTTAATCTAAATCATCTGACCTTGAAACTCACTCTAAAGGAACTCTTAAGCAAGTCTTGGCTTTGCTGTTGCCGTATTTTATTGTCCATTTTCTAATCCATCTCTTCTAATACCTTCAGTTATTGGCTGCATTCTACTTACATTTCCACCCTGCATGTATAAAAATTATCATCATAATTGAATGTACTTTTATTATATCAGTTATGCATTGGTTGCTACTGGCTTTTAATTACGCTGTATTTTGATGCATGTGTGTATTATATAATTATATAAAAGTGGAGATGTTTTAATATACACCAGTAACAAGCATACCACTAGGCTGGATGATGCTGTGGAGTTTCTCCATGTGCAGGTCACCAGAGATAAAATCCTATACAATATCCAAACAAGTTATAGGTTACTCTAGGTCCCACAAAACACATAGTGCATACTTACATCTACTTGAGGTACTCACCATCCATCCTAACACCTTACTTGTGGAGGACTATAATTACTCTACTATAGACCAGGGATCCTAAATGGCCTCAGATCTGCAGGCACAGAGATTCCTGAACTTCATAAATAAAAACTACAAGAAAAATCTAGCCAAGCTAGATTTTCCACTGTGTGATTCCTTAAAACATCTTGTATTAGAGGTAACATGTGGGATATATACAACTAAAGTGCCATTTGCATAAATCCCATGTTACCTATAATACAAGAGGTTTTAAGGAATCACACAGTGGAAAATCTAGCTAGGCTAGATTATTCTTGTAGTTTTTGCTGACTGGTTTGCCTCTGTGACCTTATTACTTATTGTTTTAGTTTAAACTCCATAAAATAGAAACACCCTTGACCTTAAAGGTTCCAACATACTTGACCTCGTACTCTCAAATAGGGAAAGAATGATACACCCCCCTCCAGCAATGTCATGTCCTCCCTGGTAATGTCTAATCATAAAGTTGCCACTTTTGAAATCTAAACAAGTGAACTGTTTTTCATTAAGTGATGCTTTGTCAAAATTCAGAGCCCCCTCAAGCTCAGAGAACACAGTAACTTATGCAGAATTTTTCACGGAAACTGTATATAGCCATTTCAAAGGCTGCATAAAGGCTGCTGTACCTACCAAAGTAAACCCATAAATAAGTCCAAAAACAAACACCCCTGCTGGCATCCCAAACTAAACAGGATACACAGCAAAAGAAATAAATCATAGGAAAAACAGGGAAGCATAACTTCCATAAATATATGAAATCACTCATCAAACTAAACAGGCAACTAAGAGAACTAATTAGGTTCAATAAAGCCAATTTTGAGGTCAAGATAGCCTCACAGAAAAAAAAAGACAACCATAAGGCCTTCTTCATCTATGTCAGGAACTTCAGTGGCAGCACACAGCAGTGCACTGAACTGGTGGTTAATACTGCCACAGTCACTGACCCTGGCAATATATACAGCGAATCTGCTGGCTGACAAATTCAGTTCCAAATTTATCCATTACTCACTCCAGCCACGCTCCAAGAAATACCTTCAAACTTAACCCATCCAACTATATGGTCAAATGGTACATACTTCCTATCTTGATCTGGCTGAAGCATTTCATACAATACTGAAATGTTAACAAATGTATGGAATTAGACATAAGCCCCTGTATAATGTGCTCGTCACTAGTGGAGTCCCTCAGGGCTCCATGCTGGGACTGCTCCACTTTGGTATCTACTTCTTGGAGGTCAAGACAAATGTCAAAATCATCTGGCTGACCAAGTTCACAGATGGCTGCAAATTGGGAGCAGTCACAAAATCCTGCCAAAAATGCAAACATCTCACAAGAAGGTCTAACACAGACAATAACTAGTGTCAAAGCCACTTTTTAAAACTCAGTGCCAAGAAATTTGGGAAGTCAGCTATCCTGGAAACTATGTCACTGATAAAACAACCTTAACAGCTGACCTACTAGTCAGTAACTGGGTCTTGAACTGAAATGCATCCAAGGTAGTAATGAAATCCTTTTATGCTGATCAACCTATAAGTAAGGGCATGGCATCCAGGTCCAGGGAAGTTATTGTACCACTATACTCGGCCCTCATTAGACCCATCATTGAGTATAATGCCCCCTTTGGTATGCACCTGACTAGATACCTGCAGCACATAGAACGTCTGCAAAGTTTCCATACAAAAAGAATACAAGGCAAAAAGATAATATCCTATGCAGATCACTTTTAAGTCCTATCTCTATATTCTGTCTCCTACAGACTATTGAGTGGCAATCTGTCCCAGCAGAAAAATAACTGTGGCATTTACGGATGCCTTCTAACCTCAGCAATCTATAGGAGACTGAGTAGAGGAAAAGGGCTTTAAGGCACTCTATGTAAGGTAGGTTTGTTATGGCCTGCAGACACTAGCATTCTTCAAAAAGGTCTATTTCTGAATAACAAATGATGCCAAAGCCATGATTGTAAAGTCAATGCTAAGAAATGCATAATTTTACCCTTTGGGAAGTTAACCATCCTGGCTAATTACCATGTTGATAATATGCCCCTAAGAATCGACCCAATGGTCAGGGATCTGGAATGCACATAGACAGTAGTCTCATCTTCTCAATTATTATAATAATGCCTTTTATTATAATGCTTTTTTGTAAAATTGTTATATGACTTATTTCCTATATATTTGTTTATAATCACAGGAAGTTGCATAGATGTGTATTTTATTTAAATAGTGGAAACAAAATACGACTCTAATGATGTCTGACTACAAGTGAGGGTGAAAGTGCTTAGTCATAGCAACAGGATTGTTGATTTTTATCTTTATTTTTATGTTTTTATGAGTAATAAATCATGCCTGCACTGTTTTTGCCATGTGTGTGGTTGTTTTATAGTTGTAGTAGTCTTATCTTCGACTACTATGTGGCCACAGTGGTGAGGAAATTCTTTTATATTGCACAACTTATAAGTAATGGCATGGCCTCTAGGAATAAAAGAGGTCATTATCCCACTGTACTCTGCCCTTATTAGACCAGTTATAGAGTACAATGCTGTCTTGGGTATGTACCTGACCAGGCATATGCAGCAAATAGAGCGACCTCAGAGGTTCCTTACAAAAAGAAGACAAGGTATAACAAACATACCCTATGCAGAGCACCTCAAAGCCCTTTCCCTCAGTCTCCTATAGATTGCATCCAGAAATTATTCATTTATGTATCTCCTGCATATTTGTAAATCAAACAATACCAGAAATTCAAGGTCTAAGGGCCTAAATTTTGTCTGTGACTTAAACAGAACATGCTGGAGCAATAGATATGTGCCCCAGAGACTGTCCCTCCTATGGAGCAGGCTTCAAATGCATGTGAAGCTGAGGTCATCCATTACCCAATTTAAGCACAACATAGACCAGTGGATGGGTAATAGGAAATTTACACTGGGCTTAGCACCCATGTGCCTTATGCCCAGAGGTAGCTTATAAATGCCTAGCCTCAATGTCCTATTTGGATACAGGATGTCATTATTCATTCGGGAAAATGTGACTAGGCTTAAAAAGCCCCCCCCCCCCCATTCATTAGACTAGTACAAATCTGTGTGTCTATGAATTTATGAACCAGTCCATTTGCTCATAACTGAAATGGATCTCCTACTGTCCCTCCTACAACAACAAAATGCTCCCAACACTATGGTGAACTGTCTCAAAACCAAAAGGCAAAACAAAAACAAAGACAGTATGTTCACCAAAGATAATGGCTCCAAGTAAAACAGACCCACGAACTGTTAAAATCCAAGTTGAGATTTCCTTTAATTGCTAATACCAAAAACAAATGATGGACAAAATAAAAAGACCCTAGAAATCAATACGATAAGCACTTTCGACAAGTGTCTTCATCAGATCATAATACAAATAATGGGACTAGCACTAATCTTTAAAATGAAGGTCCTTGATTATATTGGCCAATCCAAACACAAGTTGGAAAGCTGTCAACCAATCCAAATAGGTAATTCACCACCTTATTTACATGCAAAGGCACAATCACTTCAGTTTCCCGCCTTTTTGATGGCAAACCCTAATATGCAAATCAGGATTCATAAATAACCAATCAAATTTAGCAAGAAACTGATGTACCAATGATTGGTGAAAGATCGCATTTCTTGTTTGATCATGGTCATGAATTAGTGGCATGCCTTTTCATGACATTACTTAATGAAAAGCCAGCGATCCTTTAAAGCTGACTGTACACAAAAGAGCAATCTGCAAACAGCCGCTAGGTAAAACACCAACAAAAAATGTAAAACCGAGCACTCCAGTGTGTATAACATAACCCTCTGCCGATAAATCATGAACTCGGCTTTGTTGACTAAGTTCAAAGAGATTGTTTCATAAAGATTTTAGAGTTAGCTGCACAAACAACAGCTGGTGAATCATCTATTAGAAACCTCTGTTTGATCAAAACATCTTTGACCATTTTATGGCATCCAAACCGCTTCTGCGATCGCGGAAACTTGTAAATCTATGATCGCTAGAATACATCAATATTTCTCACTCACTTGCGTTAAATCAATGATTGCTAGAATGCATCAATATTCCTCACTCACTTGCGTTGGTCTTAGATACTTTTCTGTACCAAATTAAAAAACTTCCCTACTAGTTAATGGCAATAGTCACAAAAGCTTAAGAAACACTCTTATTTGTTTGAAACAGTTGGCATACATCTAGCACTTAGAAGGTCTTTTGCATATGGCAAAGCAATAACTTTAAAATATGACCGAGGTATTTAGTTGCATCCAGGCTCTCCAAAAAACTAAATCTGCAACTATATAAAGGGGAGAGGTTGATAATAAACCCAATCGCCTCTGGCCTGTAAAATTGAAATGCCCAGAGTTCTTCAGCATATTCATGTTCTGTCGCAAATTTGATAATAATACAGATTGGGTATAACTTTAACTGAACCAAGACAGTGCTGCTTCTCTTTTAAGTCCCAAACGAGGATGATGGCAAAGAATCTACACTGTCCTCATAAATCGATAAATAATAGATCATGGAAGCGGTTTGGATGCCATAAAATGGTCAAAGATGTTTTGATCAAACAGAGGTTTCTGATAGATGATTCGCCAGCTGTTGTTTGTGCAGCTAACTCTAAAACCTTTATGAAACAATCTCTTTGAACTTAGTCAACAAAGCTGATTTCATGATTTATCGGCAGAGGGTTATGTTATACACACTGGAGTGCTCGGTTTTACATTTTTTGTTGGTGTTTTACCTAGCGGCTGTTTGCAGATTGTTCTTTTGTGTACAGTCAGCTTTAAAGGATCACTGGCTTTTCATTAGGTAATGTCATGAAAAGGCATGCCACTAATTCATGACCATGATCAAACAAGAAATGCGATCTTTCACCAATCATTGGTACATCAGTTTCTTGCTAAATTTGATTTGTTATTTATGAATCCTGATTTGCATATTAGGGTTTGCCTTCAAAAAGGCGGGAAACTGAAGTGATTGTGCCTTTGCATGTAAATAAAGTGGTGAATTACCTATTTGGATTGGTTGACAGCTTTCCAACTTGTGTTTGGATTGGCCAATATAATCAAGGACCTTCATTTTAAAGATTAGTGCTAGTCCCATTATTTGTATTACAATCTGATGAAGACACTTGTCGAAAGCTCTTATCGTATTGATTTCTAGGGACTTTTTATTTTGTCCATCATTTGTTTTTGGTATTAGCAATTAAAGGAAATCTCAACTTGGATTTTAACAGTTCGTGGGTCTGTTTTACTTGGAGCCATTATCTTTGGTGAACATACTGTCTTTGTTTTTATTTTATTTTATTTATTTATTTATTTTACATTTGTTGACCGGGATAGTCCGACTGGATACATGTCCATTTTCAGCGGAGGCCCGGGGAGAAAAGCTCCAACATAGTCTCAATGACAGATAGTTACATATTAGAATTTAAGATAGAAAAGAATAAAAAGCAATGTACATACTACATACTAAAACAAACTACCTTGCTCTAACAAACACAACATATGACAGTTCATTATACAGATCTTTAAAAACATGCTAGTGAAATAATTAAGACAGATTATAGATTAGAGTTTGGCTAATATACAATGTACATGTTTTAGGTTACATATCCCCACCCTAAGTTGTCCTTTTGGGCCTGAGAAATTAGTATGGCCTTGGTTTAACGAAGAGGAGCTAGTCTGGGTTTGAGCATGGACAAAGCCAATGTGACTTAAAATGGAGTTTTAGACTCTTTTTGAATTGAGCTGGGGAAGTAATAAGCATGAGGTTGTTGGGGAGGGTGTTCTATATTTCTCCAATGGCGTTGGCGAACAGAGCGTCACCGTCTAAGTTGTGGGATTTGCATGTTTGGACAAGGTCTGTTTGATGAGTGAAGGCAGCTTAGATTGGTGTAAGGAATTATTATATTTTTCAGTGCAGGGGTGTTATCAGGTTGTTTAAGAATTTTAAATGCTTCTATGAGTTGGTTCAGCTGGAAAAGGTTTGGGAGTTCTATCCAGCCAAATTTTTTCAGGCTAAAGCAGTGGTGTGTTCTATAGGGCAAGCCAGTTACAAATCTGGCAATATGATTATAACAACATGAGAGTTTGTTCAGGTCAGATTTGTTAAGGTTAGTAAGCACATGAGAGGCATATAGAAGGGTAGAGAGAAGGTGTGAGCGGGCAGTGGCCACTTTGGCCATTGGGGTTAGGAAAGTTTTTATCCTGTATAAGGACCCAAGTTTCTTGTTTACGGACTTAATGGTTTGGTTGATATGCATATCGAATCTAAGTTTATTGTCAATGATAACTCCTAGTAGCTTTGTGTAGGAGTCTGGGAAGATGATGGTACCATTGTTGGATTGTATAGTAAAATGTGTAGGAGGGGATTTATTCGTTGGGTGGAAGAGAAGTAGTTTGGTTTTGTTTGGGTTTAAGATCAGATGATGATCTGAGAGCCAGTTTTCAACTGTGGTAAAACTGAGCTGGGTGGTAGCTAGTAGGTTTGGTAGAGAGTCATCGGAACATATTAGAGTTGAGTCATCTGCATACTGAATACAGGTGGCTTCAGGGATAACTGTATGGAGGTCATTTATAAAGACTGAAAAGAGAAGATGTCCTAATATGGAGCCTTGAGGAACTCCTATGGTATTTGGTAACAGGCGAGACAGCTTATTCTTCCACAGTACTGCTTGTTGTCTACCCGAGAGGTAGGCATGAAACCAGTCAGGAGCTGTGTTGTCAAGGTACAGGGTTTTCAGAGTGTGGAGAAGTAGCTGGTGGTTCACCATGTCGAAGGCTTTCGACAGGTCCAGAAAGAGAGCTGAGGATATTTTTTTGTTGTTCCGGTTATGGTTGATTTTATCGGTAAAAGAGAGGAGGGCAGTGGTCATGCTGTGATGAGGTCTAAATCCATGTTGAGAGTTGGTCAGTAGTTTATTCTGGGTGAGATAGTACATTAGTTGTTTGTGCACACACTTTTCCATGATTTTGGCAAGTGGTGACAGTATGGCTATTGGCCTATAGTTCGATAGTTCTGTGGATGAGCTACCTTTATGGAGTGGAATGACATAGGATATTTTCCATATTGAGGGGATTGTGGCCTCTCTTATGGTTCTATTGATTAGGATCGAGATAGGATAGGTTATGACATCTGCAGCTATTTGCAGATATTCAGCTGGGAGTAGATCTGCAGAAAGGGTAGTTGGCTTTTGCTTCTTCAGTAGGGATCTGATAAAGGATGTGGAGACAGGCTGGAGGTTAAAGGAGAGTAGTGACTTGGGCATAGCATTTTTTAATGTGGAGCAGGGGGGAGGTAGTTGGTTGGCTAAGGACTGAATAGTCTCGGTAAAGAAAGTATTAAAGGTATTTGCTACTTCTTCTGGGCTTTTACCACTTAATGTCCCAGGGGTAGGAGTGGAGGATTTACCTGGATGGAGAGGA